>NC_070599.1:19038975-19338975 GCF_027409825.1 Scomber japonicus | reverse complement strand
ATTGTAACATTTGAACACTGGATTGATTAAATTTCATGCACCTCCATGCTCTGTAATAGTTTACTGCTGCATGTCATGAATCATATCAGTAGTTTGTACAGTGTGTATTTGTCTGTCTATAATCCATTGATATTGATATTCTACTGTACAGCCACAAGGAATAAATACACTGAAAAACTTAGACATTTTGTTGGTAATTGTGTTTTTAAAGTTGCAACATGTTAAGAAAGTTGAATATTGTCATGGTTGAACTTTGTATAAATAAAACAATTTTTACAACAAAACGTTTGCTTTGTTATTGTTTGTCTCGACTTGCATGTTGTTAAAAATGAATAACATAACATAGAGCATTGCATAATATATTTAATTGATACTATCCAAAGCAATCTTGTATATTAAGTACATTTCTCTGTGTTTTTTAGATAGGTTGAGATGGAAATGAGCCACCATGGCCATTACCATATAATAGGGGTTGGTGATATGACCTGACATTTATGTGATGTTTGTTTTATGGTATTCCAAAGGTAAAAGGGATACTCACTCATTTGGCAAGGTATAAACTCTATGTACATTTGTAGTTAGTTAACACTATGTTACAATATCCTGCTGCACCACAGAGACTATTTTTGACTGGTTACACATATCGGTCTACAGATTAATTTACAGACACACTCCAATAACAGCTTGATCATTATGTTTTCACGACATCAGATGTGTAAAACTGACTCCTACATCGGTTGTTGCATTAATGCTGCTAAGCTAACGAGTGTCTTAAAGTCTGTTTATAGTAAATGTATTAAAGTCAGTCATACCTGTCACAGATGATAAAGAGCCAAAATGGTGTGCATGTTTATGACGATGATGATGGTATTGTAAAATCCATGTTGGGGCAAACAGTGACACCGGTGATAGTGACATCACCAGTATACCACCCAACTCTACCATATAATAGGTGTGAAATTGAATCTTTTATTTCTGTTATTGAACTATAGTCCAGTCTGCTTCAGATAAGTGCTGCTCTTGATAGAAAAGATGATTATTACGTTTTTGGATAGCTTGGTTAGTTTCTGTCAGTTTGAAATGGTTTTGTGTTACTGTGCTGAATGAGGATATTCCCACCATAGTTTAGGAAATATTTGACTTTACCTTTGTTTCGCAACTCCTGAATCTGGTTTTCACTGTATTTCAGTCTGACTCAGTAGCTTGCAGTTTTTTCCTCATTGCACCAATATTCATCAGAAGATCACACGCAGGTGAGCAGGCAGACTACATCTCACTGCAAAGATGAGAATACAAGTGTTAGTAGACTAAGAGTAGCAGCATTACTAGTCAATGTGGTTTGATGGTTTGTACATTTAAATAAATCAATGAAGCTTCTAGATCCATTTATTTACATCATTCACAGTAAATGTTACGTTACATTTGTGTTTTTTCAATTTTCGACCCCTGAACTCCAGGACACATACAAGACACGAGTCACATTTTATGTCTGACAAAATAAAACAGCACCCTCTGCTGGCTGAACCAGTGCAGTGAAGCAGGACTGGAGGTTCTCAACATGTTGAACCATCTGATAAGAGTCAGCATGAAAGAGCCTGAAATGTTGAGTGGAGAGGAAGTGACTTGATGAGTGAAGTTTTTCTTCCTCTTAATATTATTATGTTATGAATATAGTGTTAATATGTTTTAAATGGTTTATTTGAATCCACTAATTACATTTTAAATAAAGTATTTAAGTATCAACAGATTTATATACACATCTTTTGTGCTAAAGGTATGTTCCTTCTGTGGCACTGAGAGGACAGGTGTATGTACACATGGATACAAACACATCATGAACCACCTTCAGTGGATTTCTGCTTGATCAAATGTGACAAAAAGGATAACGCTTCAATGATTTGCCCTATTACTGAAACACAGTTGTATACAGATACTGTTGATAGATGGCAAGGTATAAACTCTACGCTCATTTGTAGTTAGCTAACACTTTACAACAATATCCTGCTGCACCACAGAGACTATTTTTGACTGGTTACACATTTCTGTCTACAGATTAATTTGCAGACACACTCCAATAAAAGCTTCACCATTACTGTAAGTTTTCACGACATCAGATGTGTAAAACTGACTCCTACATGGGTCGTTGCATTAAAGTCACTAAGCGAGTGTCTTAAAGTCACATCCTTTGTGCTAAATGTATCTTCCTTCAATGACACTAAGGGGACAGGTCTATGTACATGTGGCACACCTAAAATAGGATGACCACAATCAGGTGGTAGGATTCAATAATAAGTATTATAATGACTTTGGGTTAATGTACACATTTTATTTAATTTATCTATTGATATAATTTTCCATAACTCTGAACTGATCAGCTGTGCTGTAATATTGTGTTTCCTGTAATGATGTTGTGTTTTGCACTTTAGGGCTGATACTGATACTCACTTTGTAACATCTCAGTAGAGACAATGCACAAATATTAAGCTGAGTTTGAAAGGAAGGAAGAAGAGAAAATGGTATTCATGTGATTTTATACTTTCAACATATCACAGTGTCATAATGTCTCTTTGAACTCTAAACAGTAATGATCTTGTAAAGGCTTGGCCCCGTCAGTGCATCCATGGTTGTTGTTTAGTATCGCTGTCCAAACCTTTAACTCTGTACTGATCTGCATTCTGTCCAATTAAACATTTACTTTCCTTAATGTTGTGTTTAATTGTGCCATAACTTGAAATGTTATTTTGTCAGTTTCACAATGTTTAAACATCAATAAAAAGGCAGTAATCAAATATTAACACTGATGGTGTCCAAAAAATGTTCCTCATTGCTCCTCCATGAAATAGATAATTATTATTATCTACAATAAGTCACGTGTCAAATGGGAAGTTAAAAATTAACAGGTAATTTTTAAACAACATAAAATCAGTGAGAGGGATCATTTCAATCAGAGTTTAGGAGACTGAGAGATCTTGGATTCAACTGACAGGATGACATTTACAGTGTTATCTTTTGTGTTCCTGTTCTGTGGCCTGACTTTGGCCCAGGATGATGCTAATGCTAATGACATAGAAAGAAATAGTCAAATGAAGTCTGACTGCTCACCTGATATGTGTGATCTTCTAATTAAGTTTGGTGCCATGGGGAAAAACTGCAAGGTATTGAAACCAGACTGAAGGACAGTGAAAACCAGATTATGGATCCGAGAAACAAAGGTAAAGTCAAACATTTACTGTAATAAACAATTATGGAGGATATTATTTGGACAAAAGTACTTATAATGATATTTACATTTTACTTCATAGAGAGAACCAAGGTAATATTCAGTGCAGCAGCAGGTGGCAGTGGAGCCATCGGACCATTTAGCACAGACACGGCTTTGATCTACAGAGCAGTGATAACAAACATCGATGGTGCCTACAGTCCATCTACAGGTAATATATGATATATATATTGACACATATTCATTTAAAGATAAGGTTTAAATAATAATAATGTAGGGATAGTTACATTTCAGTTGATATAAGCTAATTACTAGGTTACTTAAATTCAGTGACCATAAAGTAAGAGACTGAGAACAGAAGTCTTCGAACAGCCACTGGGATCTTTATTGATGATGCAGCAAACACGGCAGACGCCAACGAACAGATGACAACAGCAGTCAGCGAAACAGTGGATAACAGCCTATCAAACCCTGTACATTTCACACACTTTATACTATTGTGCTACGTGCAGACATTATTTGCTTTAATGTCTGGTCAACTTGTGTGTCAGGTCGACCTGACCTGACATGTCCAGGCCATGTCAGATTTCCTGGAAACCTAACATCTGATCTCCTTTTTGGGGATATCGATATGGTAAAAACAACTCCTTATAAGGGATTGTTCCAACATCCCCAACTGATGCAACTGTGTGTGTGTGTGTGTGTGTGTGTGTGTGTGTGTGTGTGTGTGTGTGTGTGTGTGTGTGTGTGTGTGTGACCGACATCTGTGTCTGCTGATCCATTTGTCTCTTGATCCTGAAATTGAGGCAGAAAGTGAGTTTAGTTTTTTGTCACCCTGCTCACAGCAAGTGTGTTGACTAAATGTCATTCTCTACTGTGTAAAGAGTAAGAATGAATTAAGGCACAAGTCAGGGCTTCACATTCATTTTTCAAAGGTGAGAAGTATGATCTTGTCATGAAAAGGTTGCAGAAGTGTCACTACTGCAGGTGTAAAGGACTATAAATGTTGCCTGTGTATTTATTTTTATTGCTGGGCTGTAATATTGTGTTTCCTGTAATGATGTTGTGTTTTGCACTTTAGGGCCACTGTACTTAATAGTACGTAACCAAAAGAAATCTTGTTATTCTGTCAATTTCATAATATAAGACCAACAAAAAGTAACAATCAAAGTTACAAAGATATACATGTTTGTGGAAGTTCAGTTCATTATTTCTTTTAGTTTCCATATGTTTCTGTTGTTATCATCATTATCATTATATGATGAAACATAGCAGCACTATCTTGACTCAAATGAACTCAGAATCAAGCAGCTCCCCAAATCTGTCAGCAGCCAGCCATGAACACCTTTTAACTGTGGTAAGACAAATGTAAGGAAAGCTTCTTTTGTTTTGTTTGTTTTTTTTAAAATTGAAAATAAATGAATGAAGCAATTGTACAATAAAGATTGATTTTATTGTGGCCCTAAGATGCAAAATGTAACATCTCAGACAAATAATTTATAAATCAGAAAACAATCAAAACCAGGTAGAGACAATTCTTATTGATAAATTAGACAGAATATAAATTACTTCAGAGTTCCTAGAAGATCTAGTTTGTTCAGTGATATTATATCGTTGTAAACATCTACAAATGTGCTGACTGGTACTCATCATCATATACTGTTTACTGATACCCACTTTGTAACATCTCAGTAGAGTCAATGCACAAATATTAAGCTGAGTTTGAAAGGAAGGAAGAAGAGAAAATGGTATTCATATGATTTTATACTTTCAACGTATGGTGTCATAATGTCTCTTTGAACCCTAAACAGTAATGATCTTGTAAAGGCTTGTACAGGCTCCTGTAATGTTGTGTTTAATTGTGCCACAACTTATAGAAGTAATTTAGTCAATTTCACAATGTTTAAACATCAATAAAAAGGCAGCAATCAAACATTAACACTGATGGTGTCCAGAAAATGTTTCTCATTGCTCCTCAATGAAATAGATAATAGATTATTTATAATGAGATAATAAAGTCACATGTCAAATGGGAAGTTAAAAATTAACAGGTTGTTTTTAAACAACATAAAGTCAGTGAGAGGGATCATTTCAATCAGAGTTTAGGAGACTGAGAGATCTTGGATTCAACTGACAGGATGACATTTACAGTGTTATCTTTTGTGTTCCTGTTCTGTGGCTTGACTTTGGCCCAGAATTATCCTAATGCTCCTGACAAACTGAGTAGGCTAATACCGTTTAGCTACTCATCTGACATGTCTGATCTTCTTATTAAGTTTGGTGCCATGGGGGAAAAACTGCAAGCTCTTGAAACCAGACTACAGGACAGTGAAACCAAACAGAGGGAGACTGAAACCAGACTACAGGACAGTGAAACCAAACAGAAGGAGACTGAAACCAGACTGAAGGAGAGTGAAAACCAGATTATAGATCTGAAAAACAAAGGTAAAGTCAAACATTTCCTGTGATTGATTCAAAGACTTTAGAATAAAGGAATCACTGTTTTCATTATGATGTAATAAACAATTATGGAGGATATTATTTGGACAGAAGTACTTATAATGATAATGATATTACATTTTACTTCATAGAGGGAACCAAGGTAATATTTAGTGCAGCACTAGGTGGCAATGGAGCCGTTGGACCATTTAACACAGACACGACTTTGATCTACAAAACAGTGATAACAAACATCGGTGGTGGCTACAGTCCATCTACAGGTAATATATCATATATACATTGACATTGTTTTTGTATGATCAGTATTTCAACAGGATACCTGCCTTCTTGAACAGGATGAGCAGCTATCAGGTGCAAAATAATAATAATGATGTAGGGATAGTTTCAATTCAGTTGACCCTCTCAAAAACAAAACACAAGAACCTGCTTTTGTTTCCACAGGTATCTTCACTGCACCGGTTGCAGGTTTTTATTTCTTTACCTTCTTCTATCATGCTGGAGGACAGCACCAAATACTACTGTCCCTGTACAAGTACAACCAGTATATTGTTGAAGTTTATGATCACAAGTCAGCCTCTGATACAGCTGATAATGGAGGAAACGCAGCGTTCGTGCAACTGCAGCAAGGTGACCAGGTGCATATCCGCTTAGGTGCAAACACTCATGTTTGGGGAGGCAACAGTGTAACAACTTTCAGTGGTGCTCTGATCAGTCAAATGTGAGAATGGACACATATATTTACTATTTTAATTTAATACAGAATCAATGCCTTCACACATTCCCATCAATAATACATTTCTGACTATCAGAATTTAAACTCAGTTACTCATTTTGTAAATCCAGAGAAATAATTGACTTAAAAATGAGTGCAATGAATCATCTTTTATTAACTGCATTGTGTCATGAAGCTGACAGTTTTGTTACATAAACAGATTTAAAGCAGATAAAAGCTGAACCCAGAATATTGTTTGTTTGTAGGAAATTTAAAATAATGTCACCAAATTGTAACATTTGAATGTTGGATGGATTAAGTTTCTATAATTGCTTATTGCTGCATGTCATGAATCATATCAGTAGAGTACAGTGTGTATTTGTCTGCCTATTGATATCGTACTATACAATCACAACAATCAGTAAACTGAAAAAAATGAATTTTTGTTTGTAAATTGCGCTTTTAAAACAGCTTCAACATGATAATGAACTTGAATATTGTCATGCTTGAACTTCGTATAAATAAAACATTATACCATAATAAACATGTATGGAATTTGCTTGGTTTTATTGTCTTGACTTTAATGTTGAAAAATAAAACAAAAATAATATAGGGTGTCTTAGTTCATTGGGCACTATGCAAGTAGAGCTCTCTGTGAGGTGAAACAACAGGCAGGTGAAGAGACCAGGGAAGATTAACCTGCTGTAGGAAATGCAAGGAGGAGAGTCACCACATGAGGGAGACAAACACACACAAAACACAGGAGCTCCCCTGGAGTTTGCATGTATTAATTCACTGAATAGGTACTGCAGTGATCAAATAAATCATAAATAGCCTTTTGCATTTGACTTATATACACAACATATAGTTTATTACTTTTCATTCCTGGTTACACTTCTATCTATCTATTACAAATAAAAATACCTGCTAAATAAAAGCATATTATGGAAATGGATATCTCCTTGCAAAATGTGGGCTTTAGGAAAACTATTACTATAAAAAGAAGAGTAAATGGTAAATTGAGTTTGGGTAGGTCTATACTTCATCACTGGATTAAATTATAAATATTGTCATGAGTGATACTAAATGAATAAAATAAATTAGTGTTGTGAATGTCCGCTGTCCTCATGATTTGATTTGATTCTTCAATGGATCTCAATGTATCACATCCTCTTTTTCTACATTACTGCATGGCTATTTTTTCATCAACTGTAAACAATTGAATACCAGAATTTTATATTTAATCACCACAGAACATTTGATATTAACATTTGAATGCCACAGAATATATTTCACTTATGACTTTGACTGTCTTAATTTTCACTACATGAGAATCTTAATAGTCCCCTTCATGTTTGCAATTCCAATAACTTTATTTTCAGTATTTATTTTAGGGCTCTCAAACTCAAGTGAGTCCACTTGTAATCCATTACTCATGTTCAGATCTGATTTTTAGCATCTGAGTTTCACCAAGCATATTTGGACAACTTGATTGGAATTTTTTTAAATCCGATTTGAGCTAATCGAGCAACTAATGTAACGTCTCAGAAGGTGCTGCACCCAAAAGCATGAATTCAGATATAAAATCAAGTGTTCAAAACAACATTTATTTATTCACAAAACAAAAACCAAGCTTCACTAAACTGAAAGAGGGAGGTAAAAAAATAAAAACCTCTATCAAAACACACAGTGAAACACAACTGAACAGGCAGGATGAGAGCAGCGGGCTTGACAATCTGACAGAAAGTATCTGAGAAAGGGCTGTATATGAATGTGAGACTGAGTGGGAGGCTGATGAGGATGAAGAGGGCGAGCTGTGGAAGAGGGAGGGGAAGCTCAGGTGAGGTGGGGAATGAGGTGATTGCAGGACAGGTAGTGGCAAGATCCTCAATGACAGGAGAGTCAGTAAAAAAATTTAAAAAACCCCAGATGAACAGGGAATGAACAAAAACAGACTGAATATGAAGGAGGTGAAATTTCCATCTGAATCTGAGAACCCTAAAATATATACAGGAAATAAACTTTTTGAAATGTAACAATTTGAAAGTGACTAAACCTCATTAATTCAGGAACGTTGGTTTCTAACTGTTTAATGCAATAAATTCAGAGGTATTTAACATTAACATATTCAGTAGTGACAACATTTCCAAATTCAATTGCTGATATTATTACAATTATTTGCTTCCATAGTTGTGTATTAGCAGCACTTTGTCCTGTGAAATGATGTTTAGGATTAATACAAAAGCCAGTTGTGATATGTGTGGTATATCAACTTTTATACATCTCAGTACAGATTCAAAGCAGAAGGCTGTGAAGCTCTAAAGGTTCCCACATTGTGTGAGAAACTGAATTTAACATTAACTAAACTGCAAATAACACTGATAGGAGAAGTTTACTGTTTTCATTTAATGAAGGACGATATTTTCCCCTACTGTCTCTGCTACACTGTCCCTGCCATCCATTTCCTCCTTCCTTGTTGTACCCTGATTCTCCTACATGAATTAAAGCAGGAACATTGTGAGATAAAGGAAGAGGAGTACTGCACAGTTCTGTTTATTATTGAACAGAGAAATGTGAGCACATTGGATATGGATGTATAACTTCCATCATTAAAATGAATACAATTATCTTCACCACAGCTAGTGTGTAACCTAAGATGTACAGGCACACTAAATTAAAGTTCTGTTCATTCAATTGCTTTTCTTGATTTTAATATTAACTCAGAATCTGCAATGCCACCACTCTAATGGCTTTTGTGAACACCTCCACAGAGGTCAAATAGCTGGGTTACTTCACTGTTTAATCAGACTAGCCCAGACTAGTCAGACGTGCATGAACTGATGAAGCCTCTTGGATAAGTGGTGAAATGTCTTCAAGATATTCTACTAGTCCAGTTGCTCATGACTCAATTTCCCAGAGATAACTATGACTACATTCAACATATCATGGTGTCAACATGTCTTGTTGGACCCTAAAAAACAAACTTGAAAGAAGTAGAACTGACAGGACATAGAAAAATTTAAACAGTAATAATCAAGTAAAGGCTTGGCCCCGTCAGTGAATCAATGGTTGTTGTTTAGTATCGCTGTCCAAACCTTTATCTCTGTACTGATCTGCATTCTGTCAAATATAAAACATTTCCATTTGGTAAAATGTTGTGTTTTCTGAAATGTTGTGTGTTGCATTCTCAGTTTTGTAACAGTGTTTTCCAAAGATATTTTGTCTGTTCTGTAATGTTGTGTTTCCTGTAATGATGTTGTGTTTTGCACCTCGGGGCCACTGTACTTAATAGATATTTTATTGTGCCACAACTCAAAGAAATCCTGTTATTGTGTCAATTTCACAATGTTTAAACATCAATAAAAAGGCAGTAATCAAATATTAACACTGATGGTGTCCAAAAAAATGTTCCTCATTCCATCAGCATGAAATAGATAATAGATTATTTATAATGAGATAATAAAGTCACATGTGAAGTGGGATGTTAAGAATTAACAGGTCGTTTTCAAACAACATAAAATCAGTGAGAGGGATCATTTCAATCAGAGTTTAGGAGACTGAGAGATCTTGGATTCGACTGACAGGATGACATTTACAGTGTTATCTTTTGTGTTCCTGTTCTGTGGCTTGACTTTGGCCCATGATGTTGCTAATGCTAATGACACAGAAAGAAATAGTCAAATGCACTCTGCCTGCAGACCTGATATGTGTGATCTTCTAATTAAGTTTGGTGCCATGGGGGAAAAACTGCAAGCTCTTGAAACCAAACAGAAGGAGACTGGAACCAGACTGCAGGACAGTGAAACCAGACTGAAGGAGAGTGAAACCAAACAGAAGAAGACTGAAACCAGACTGAAGGACAGTGAAAAAAGATTAAACAACATTGAAAACCAGATTATGGATCTGGTAAACAAAGGTAAAGTCAAACATTTCCTGTGATTGATTCATACTTTAATTAGGAATTAAGTACTTGTTGTGTTCATTATGATGTGATAAATAAGCATGGAGATTATTATTTGGACATAAGTACTTGCCAAGATAATGATATACGATGATTTAATTCATACAGAGGGAACCAAGGTAATATTCAGTGCAGCAGCAGGTGGCAGTGGAGCCATCGGACCATTTAACACAAACAAGACTTTGATCTACGAAACAGTGCTAACAAACATTGGTGATGCCTACAGTCCATCTACAGGTAATATATCATATATACATTGACACATATTCATTTAAACAACTAAGATTTGTGTAAGATCAGCATTTCAGCAGGATACCTGCCCTCCTGTACAGGATGAGCAGGTATCAGGTGCAAAAAAGTAATGATCGATGCATTTCATTTGAAGCTTCAATCAAGCCCTAACTTTGTTGTTAAACTGTCAAAGCCATAACCAACAACATGCTGTTTTCACAGGTAACTTCACTGCACCGGTGGCAGGTGTTTATTACTTTACCATCTTCTATCATGCTGGTGGAAAGTATGAGGGAAAGCTTCTCTTGTTCAAGAACAGCGAGCTGATGGTCATGACCCATGATCACAAGTCAAAGTCTGATTCAGCTGATAATGGAGGAAATGCAGTGTTCCTGCAGCTGCAGCAAGGTGACCAGGTGTATGTCCTCTTAAATGCAAACTCTCATGTTTGGGGATCCTACCACCACACAACTTTTAGTGGTTTTCTGGTCAGTCAATAGTGAATGGATAAATCATTTTCTATTTTATCTTAATACAGAGTCAATATCTTCAAACACATCAATAATACATTTGTGACCATCAGAATTTAAACTCAGTTACTCATTTTGTAAATGCAGAGAAATAATTCACTTTTTATTTACTGCATTGTGTTATGAAGCTGACAGTTTTGTCTCATAAACAGATTTAAAGCAGATAAAAGCTGAACCCAGAATGTTGTTTGTTTGTAGGAAGTTGAACAAATGTGTCACCAAATTGTAACTTTGAACACTGGATGGATTAAATTTCATGCACCTCCATGCTCTGTAATAGTTTACTGCTGCATGTCATGAATAATGTCAGTAATCTGTACAGTGTGTATTTGTCTGTCTATAAGCCATTGATATTGATATTCTGTTGTACAGTCACAAGGAATAAATACACTGAAAGACTGTTGATAAATTGTGCTTTTAAAGCTGTTCAACATGATAATAAACTTGAATACTGTCATGTTTGAACTCCATATAAACATGCTTTGCTTGGTGTTATTGCTTGTCTTGACTTTCATGTTGTTAAAGAATAAATTAAAATGATACAGACAGTTAAATAATATTCTTGTTTAAAAGATATAATACATCAATACTTAGGTAGCAAGTTAGTAGTTAACGTTAATGTTACACATATATTTGTGGAGTGGGAGAAATTTCGTGCTACTGTTGAAGTCCAGCATGGTGATGGAGACACTGGGAAACGTTGAGTCTGTTTATCTGCTGTGTCACATGTAGTCATGAAATCTGCAACCTTGTTTTCAGGGCACAACGTCCAGTTCGTGTATTTGTTTATGACCATAATGACAGTATTGCTAAATCCACGTTGGGGCAGAACCACGCAGCTGCAAATTTTCAGACGACATAGTCCTGCCCTGTTTTTATAATATTGTTGTGATTAATTGGCACAGTTAACTTGCTACTGTATGACAAGCGAGGATTCATTAAGTAACATCTAAAAAAGATGTTTCCAGTACATCCAAAAAACTAGAGTTTGACATCAGAAACATTGGCTGTAGCACTGGACCTGTAAAAGTGAATGTGTTCCATGCAAACTATCAAATAACTTGAAATACAATGAAGCAGGCAATATTTCAGGTACTGTACATTTCTTAATGTGTCTTACCAATCTTATCTTATCAATATCGTAATAATGAAGAATAAATGTTGTTGTCCAACCTGTATCCTATTAGAAAATGTTAGAAAGTGTTAGAAAATGTTCCTATGAATCATTCTGGAGTGCATGGTGATCATAGAGGACATGTTGGGTTGCAATCTGTTATCTCGGTGTAATTATAGAAATAGAGAAAACATTGTTGGCCTGCTGGGAGCCATTGTGCTATGATTAAACACTGAGTTAGAATAAGTGTTGTGGAATCTAGTTTAAAATGGACTTTATTGATGTAATGACAGAAAAAACTGAAATATTTGAATCATCTGAACTTTCTCCTCTGCCAGTAACTCCAAAATAACCAAGGGTCATGTTTGATGTGAGAAGAAAAAGTCAACAAAAAGCACAAGTTAATCTTTGAAAAACCATCCCATAAAAGACTGAGAGTGATCACCTGTGAATCAGTTCTGCGGACAGTCAGTAAATCAACCAAGAAGATGATTGTTTCCATTTGTCTGCTGGTGTTTTTCTGCTGCGGCCTCAATTTTGCTCAACCTGAAGATGAGTTGAGTATTTCTAAGACAGAGTTTGATGCACTGAAAGAAAAACTGGATTTTTTGGAAACTAAGCTGAGAGACACTGAAATGAGGCAGATCAACTGTGTCAGCCAGATTGCTGAACTGAAGAATGAAGGTAAACTGATTATTGCTATTATAATTATTATCATAATTAGTAGTAGTAGTAGTAATAATAATCATTTTATAAGAGTGAATACATGTATTGTGAGGTGTGAGAAGTTATACCTCAAATTTATAAGAAACACATTGTCTGTTTTATGCACACAGCAGAAAAACTGCAAGCTATTGAAACCAGACAGAATGAGACTGAAACCAGACTACAGGACAGTGAAACCAGACTAAACAACAGTGAAAACCAGATTATGGATCTGAGAAACAAAGGTAAAGTCAAACATTTCTTGTGATTGATACAAAGACTTTAGAATGAAGAAATCAGTGTTTTCATTATGATGTAATAAACAATTATGGAGGATATTATTTGGACAGAAGTACTTATAACGATAACGATAATTATATTTTACTTCATAGAGAGAACCAAGGTAATATTCAGTGTAACAACAAGTGGCAGTGGAGCCGTTGGACCATTTAACACAGAGACGACTTTGATCTACAGAGCAGTGATAACAAACATCGGTGATGCCTACAGTCCATCTACAGGTAATGTCTGAAATATACATTGACACATATTAATTTTTGATTAAGGTTTTTGTATGATCAGTATTTCAACAGGATACCTGCCTTCCTCAACAGGATAAGCAGGTATCAGGTGCAAAATAATAATAATGATGTAGGGATAGTTACAATTCAGTTGACCCTCTCAAAAACAAAACACAAGAACCTGTTTTTGCTTCCACAGGTATCTTCACTGCACCGGTTGCAGGTTTTTATTACTTTTCCATCTTCTGTCATGCTGGAGGACATAACCGAGTACAACTGTTCCTGTACAAGAACAACCAGTATATTGTTGAAGTTTATGATCACGAATCAGCCTCTGATACAGCTGACAATGGAGGAAACGCAGTGTTCGTGCAACTGCAGCAAGGTGACCAGGTGTACGTCCGCTTAGGTGCAAACACTCATGTTTGGGGAGACGGCACCACAACAACTTTTAATGGTTTTCTGGTCAGTCAAATATGAAAATGGATAAATCATTTGCTATTTTAATTTAATACAGAATCAATACTTAGATGCAGCAGTGTAACATCATGGTGACAGGCCCCAGTTGCGATAGGTTGCGAGGGCTGGATCTTGAGGACATTGGGCAATCAATCTGTCAATCACAATGAAGCCACGCCCTAATGCATACCCTGCTTCATCATCAAATATAAAATCAGGGAGGCCAACATTTCATGAATTAACATCATACTGCATTGGAGAAGGCTTTAAACTAGCGATTGAGACCATAAACACATTTTGAAAACGTTTACTGAGGTTAGAAATCAAGTGAGAAGTTGGTGAATTCTCCATTGACTTGTATAGAGACAAAGTCCTTTTGACACTAAAACGGTCGCCCCCTGGTGGCCTTTTGATAGAATGCAGCTCTGTTACTTCCGCGTTGGCCTCATTTCAGAGGACCAGAACTCCCCGCCTGGCTTGGACACAAACACGCGCAGCCACTCGAGAGAACTGCTATTGTCACCATAGGCTAACGTTACAGGTGACTGGCCACACACTCATCCTGCAAACCAGCTTTTCAGCACCACAGACGGCAGCCGAAGCTCTATATCAACACTTGTCTAACAGCCTGTCTAACATTTGTCTGCCTATTAATATTTTACTATACAGTCACAACATTCAGTAAACTGAAAAAAATCTGAATTTTTGTTGGTAAATTGCGCTTTTAAAACAGCTTCAACATGATAATGAACTTGAATATTGTCATTCTTGAACTTAGTATAAATAAAACATTATACAATAATAAACAATTTGCTTGGTTTTATTGTCTTGACTTTAATGTTGAAAAATAAAATAAAAATAATATAGGGTGTCTTAGTTCATTGGATGCTATGCAAGTAGAGCTCTCTGTGAGGTGAAACAACAGGGAGGTGAAGAGACCAGGGAAGATTAACCTGCTGTAGGAAATGCAAGGAGGAGAGTCACCAGATGAAGGAGACAAACACACACAAAACACAGGAGCTCCCCTGGAGTTTGCATGTATTAATTCACTGAATAGGTACTGCAGTGATCAAATAAATTGTAAATTAGTGGCGTCATTTCAGAGGACCGGAACTCCTCGCCTGAGTAACACAGGATCCTGTGGTGTTCTCATGTGTAATAGTTACTTGTCACTACCACAGAAACAATACCAAAGAGTCAATGGGGATCCTCTCGTGGTGGACACTAGAGGATGACAATTTTTCACTGAAGTTAATTTCACTGTTGATCATGTGGTTGAGACAGGACGGGGGGAAAAAACGAACAATGAACAGGTGAACAATGAACAGGTTTTTTAAAGTGCTATAAATCTTTCATATGATATTTTGTGCAAGTAATAGATTTAAATAGACAACTACTGACAATTAGACAAAACACATGAATGACTGGAATAAGGAAAAATATCCGCAATATACGTTCCTTTTTAGTAGTTACTAGTTGGTGTGTCCTGGAGTGCAGGGGTCAAAAGTCCTGTTCATCTAATGTTACACATGTTGTCCTTTCTGTATTTGTTTTAATGACTGGACGGGTTGCAGATTATGTGCAGTACTTGTGTTTCTCATGTGCTTACAAAGGCCATGATGAGTGCTTCTGCCTCAATATTTTTCTTGTATTAATTGTCAGCCACATATCAGCCTGACATGTTCACACATGCAGAAATAGCAGTTGGTTTGTGTCAAACATGCACGTACAAAATTATCTGTAGTCACACAAACTGTATGTGCAGTAATTTGAGTGGCTGTGTTAAGCTTTGTTTAGGCTGAAGATAGTTAGCTGTGGTCAGATGTGGTCAAGAAGCAGAGAAGAGAGGAAGGGGAAGAGGAAGGAGGGGGAGAAACATCTTGGTTGTTCTAACATTCACTTAAACATCAGTTGGTAGTCATCCTCTCCAAATAAACACAGTAACAGAGAAAGGTAAGAACACCTCTTTTATCTCTTTCATTGCATGAACAGCATTTCAGAAATTACTTTTTGGAGTATTTATTGTTTTTAAACAACAAATTACTCTGCACAATAACTCAAACTCTCATTCTTTCTCCACTCCAGACAAAATGAATGTCATTCTCCTGACTTCCATCATCTTTGCTCTGGTCGTTGTTCCTAGCTTGGCCCTTCCCTCACAGCCCTGTGTGGAATCCAGCACAATGCAGAAACATAAAGACTTCATCAAAAAACACATCCTTCCAAGCGGCTTTGACACAAATTCTAAAGATGCATGGAAAAAGTGAGTTAAAAGTTCAAATAATTTACTTTTCTTTGTTATTGAGCCATTCATGCTCAAACTGAATGCTACATTGTAGTTTAGTTGATTCTTCATAACCCTCTCAGTGAAATGTTTAACATTGGATGGGATCACCCACAATTAGCATATCATATGACTGACCAGGTAGTTAGACTATAACAGAAAGATTAGGTTTAAAATTAAACAAATGCGTGTTGTATTAAAAGGTCATATTTCATTTCTCATTGGAAATAAAATAGCCCCTTAAAAATTGGTCAGCAGCAGGTAAATACAAGGCGGCTAAAGTTTGTTCCATGTTGTACAATCGCTTATGCATTGATGTATATATATACACATATACTCAATGGCAGCTCATCTATAACACCCATCAAAACTTACCTTTATGTGCAATTTATTTCACAAGAGAAATATGTGACCTTTGTTAAGCATTAAAAAAAAAAGTTTTTTTTTTTTTGTTCGAGCAAAAGTGCTGCAGAAACTCAAGATGCCAAAAAAGTGAACTTTGACATGATCTCATTACACAGGCACTTAAAGGATCAAGGACTCTGCGGCAGAGCTCCAGTGCAGTCCTTCATTGAAAAAACCAATGAGGAAAATGTCCTGAAGATCTGTGGCAGTGCTGGGCGGCGCCTTAGTGGAGCGAACACTAACTTGTGCATCAGCCAGTCACCCATGAAGGTATTTGATATCAAATCCAAGAAGGATTGCACAATTGAAGATCCAACACACAGTGCACATCGTGTGATTGTGGCATGTGATAAAGTTGAAAATAAATGCCGTCCTGTCCACTATCAGAAATACGAAAACCAAAGTCCAGGCAACGTAGCCTGCTCCTAAACTTCCAATCAAGCTTTGCTAAATGATTTGTGTTCATGAAAATATGAAAGAATCTTGAGCTGCATATATTCTGTAAACCACATGTTATAGATGATACAGTGTTGTAAAGTTTTTAAAACATTCTTTCTGTATTATGTTTCATGCTGGTAAAAAATAAAACAATATTTGGCTTCACATTTGTTGTCATCACTGTACTGTAGCTGTTATTATACATATTCTTTCTGTATTCATTTTAATGACTGGATGGGTTGCAGATTATGTGCAGTACAGTATTTAATGTACTTATGATGACTGTGGTTGGTGCTTCAGTCATTTCCTTGTTAGGTCTCAGCCACAGAGACTCACTCTGACAGAGTCACACATACTGTACAGTGCACTTCTTCATTTAGAGAAATAACAGTTAACACATGCAGATTAACCTGCTGTACACCCATTTACTGGTAACTATCATAGACTTAGTGTATAAAATGAGAGATATGTTTGCAGTCATTTGATTGGCTGTTGAGCAGTTTGTTTAGATGAAGATGATTGGTTGTGATCAAATGTTCACAAGAGGAAGTTTGTAAAAAAGGCAGATTCATTGTTGAAATTCTAGCAGAGACTTAAACCTCACTTGGTATTGATCACCACTGAGGCTACAGTACTGAGGCTGGCTGATCAGAGCTGGTGAGAAAAGCTTAAAAAAAAGACAAAAAGAAAATATTTATTCTGTTAAGAACCCAATCATGCTCCAAATACACAATATATGTGAATCATGTGACCTGACACTCCCTCTCTTTCTGGGTCTACTGGTGTGGGGTTAGTGAACAGCAGGGCCACTGGGATGAAGCCAGCGAGAGACAGGTCACATTAAAGTGGTGATGTGATTTGTCGGCGTCCCAATGTCTCTGCTTCCAGACTGAACAGGGGAAGGTAAATGGACCAGGGACTGACAAAAAACCCAGGAAGGACCAGATGTAGTCAAAAACTGGCTTCTTGGCTGGTAACAAACCTGCAGGAACAACTAGTTACAGTATAAGCTGCTCATAGAAACATCTGGACCTTGCACTACGGCAGCTGATTCATTCTGCAGACTGTTTTAAACCATATTTAAAGAAACGATATTGTAAGGATCGCAGCACTATATTTTAGGGACTTTAGTACACTCAGTGCTGCAGACCATTATGGATATTAATGAGCTACATTAACAAGGGGTGGGCCATGCAGATAAAATGCTCTATCACAATGTACATAATATACCATCATGTCGCTATATGTAGTTAACTTCTAGAGCATAAATTGATAAACTGCTACTAGGTTTAATAACCAGATGGGAATGTCTGCTTTTGGTTAAACCAGCAAATAAAATCTTCAATAGCTGAATTATTACAACACCATGATGAGGAGGTATATGAGTGCAGCATTATTGACTACACCAACATGCACTTTGTGCTTTGTGACACAAAGGGAAAAAACTAATTAGATTAGCAATTAAAAAAGCCAAACAACTGAATTAATGTAGAGTTTTAGAGAGAGAGAGAGAGAGAGAGAGAGAGAGAGAGCTTTTCTTATATTCCCCTGTGTTAGTTTAGACAGGAACAATACCAACTGATGTTTAAGTGCCTGTTAGAACTTCTAAGATGTTTCTCCGCTTTTAAACTTTATCTCTCCACAACTTCTTGAACACATTTGCAGCCAATTATCAGGATGAATCACTGTGGCTGTGACATTAATACAAGAAAATACTGAGACAGAAACACTCATCATGGCCTTTGTTAGAACACGGGACATAAAAATGCTGCACATAATCTGCAACCCATCCTGTGACAAAGCAGGTGAGAAGGCACACATCATGCCCTCTATCTGGTGTGATTATTTTACTTCAGCTGTTAGAAGTGAGGCTCTATCTGTTAAGATATGTCCTACATCAGATCAATGAATGACCCTACCTTAGGAAGGACTGTATACAGCCCCATGCATTTTAAAATCCTTCTCCGTGTAAACCCTAACCCTAACCTTAACCCTACTTATCACAGTATCATCCAGTGTGCTCAATAACAGCAGCATCTTGTCATGTCTCAACCCAAACATGAAGCCTTGCTCTAACTTTTATATGGTCTTATTTTTCTGTTATACTGTGAAATTTTTAATTTCTTTAGGTGGGGGCTTTAAATGAGCCCATTTGTGTTTTCTACCTCTTTCAGCCCTGTGTATTTTCTGTTCTTTGTCAATTTTGTGGAAATTTGACCTGGATTGATTTTAGGAAAAGTAAATAAAGTCACGTGTCAAATAGGATGTTAATAATTAACAGGTCATTTTAAAACAATATGAAATCACTCAGAGGGATCATTTCAATCATAGTTTTGGAGACTGAGAGATCTTGAATTCAATTTAGAGGATGGCATTTACAGTGTTATCTTTAGTGTTCCTCTTCTGTGGCTTGACTTTGGCCAATGATGCCATGGAGGAAAGGCTGAAATCTATTGAAGCCACACTGAGGGACACTGAAACCAGACTGAGGCAGAGTGAAAACCAGATCCTGGAGCTGAGAAGCAAAGGTAAAGTCAAAAATTTCCTGTGATTGATTCAAAGACTTTAATTAAGAATGAACGACTTGTTGTGTTCATTATGATGGGATAAACAAGGATGGGGGATATTAATAA
This sequence comes from Scomber japonicus, assembly GCF_027409825.1. NCBI lineage: Eukaryota > Metazoa > Chordata > Actinopteri > Scombriformes > Scombridae > Scomber > Scomber japonicus. The sequence continues at coordinate 19,319,302 of NC_070599.1, read as the reverse complement.
AATGGAAATACTTACAAAGATAATGATATTACCTTTTACTTTATACAGAGGGAACCAAGGTGATCTTCAGTGCAGGAGCAGGTGGCACTGGACACATCGGACCATTTAAGACAGCGACGACTATGATCTACAAAGCAGTGCTAACAAACATCGGTGGTGCCTACAGTGAATCTACAGGTAATATATCATATATACATTGACACATATTGATTTAAACAACTAAGATTTTAGTAAGATCAGCATTTCAGCAAGAAACCTCCCCTCCTGAACAGGATGAGCAGTAAAAAATAATGGTTTGATACATTTCAGTTGAATTTTAACCAGTTTTTGTTTCCACAGGTATCTTCACTGCACCAGTTGCAGGTGTTTATTACTTTACCTTCTTCTATCATGCTGGAGGAGGGCACAGAGTACAACTGCTCTTGTACAAGAACAATGAGAATATTGCTCGGGTCGATGAGCACCAGTCAAACACTGATACTGCTGATAATGGAGGAAACGCAGTGTTCCTGCAGCTGCAGCAAGGTGATCAGGTGTATGTCAGCTTAAATGCAAACTGTCATGTTTGGGGAGGCAGCAACGTTTCAACTTTCAGTGGTTTTCTGGTCAGTCAAATATTTGAATGAAAAACAAGGCAATCACACATAATGTGAATCCAGAGAAATAACTCACTTGATAATCAGTGCAAAGAGTCCTCTTTGATTTACATCATTGTGTCATGAAGCTGACAGTTTTATCACATAAATAGATTTAAAAAGTGTAGAAATGTTGATGTTAAATTGAGGTTTTGAAGCTGCTTCATATCAATAAAAAAAACAACAATTAAATGTGTACAGTTAACAGCTTTGTGTTATTCCTTGTGTTGCCTTTCATTTTAATGGATTCAAAGATTTTCATTTAATAATTAATGTATTGTTTTGTTCATTCTGATGGAATAAACAAAGAGGGAGGATATAAGTAAGACAGAAATACTTACCAAGATAATGATGTAGGGTATTTTATTTTATACAGAGATACAGAGAAACAAGGTAATATTTAGTGTATCAATAGGTGGCAGTAGAGCCATCGGACCATTTAACACAGACACGACTTTAATCTACAGAATCATGATAACAAACATCGGTGGTGCCAATCAATCCACAGTATATAATACATGCATAGACATATATTCATTTAAAGACCTAAGATTTTTGTAAGATCAGCATTTCAGCAGGATACCTGCCCTCCTCAACAGGACGAGCAGGTATAAGGTGCAAACAAAATAATGGAGGCTTGGGAGGCAACAGTGAAATGAAGAGCACAACAGTAGCCACTCTCATAATGGACAGGAAGATACTCATCATTACTCCCTCTAACATCTCCAATCCTGTTACATGCCACAATCACATTATCTCTGCTTCCAACTATCTTTTCAACTTCACAAGTATTTATGTTGGATGTGATGTGAGAGACAAATATGGTTGACTTGCTAATGCACAGACTAGGTCTGCTCGGATCAGGATTTTCGTGCAGATCTTCAGGACATTTCCCTTATCGGCATTCTTGATAAAGGACAGCAGATTTATTATCTCCAAATTACTGCACATATGATATGTCTGATTACCAGTAATTTTGTGTACATGCATGTGTTTGATATAAACCAACTGCTATTTCTGTAAATGGAGAAGTGTGCTTTTGTTGGGACATACTGTATATGGGAACATGTCAGATTGAGACACTGTGGCTGACACCTAATACAAATAAAATATTCATACAGAAGCACTCATCATGACCTTTGTTAGAACATGGGACACAAAAGTACTGCACATAATCTGCAAACCATCCAGTCATTAAAACAAATACAGAAAGGACAACATGTGTAATTGAACTTCAAATTCTGTCCATATAACAACAGCTTCAGTACCTGCATTCAGTATTCAGTGGTGTATGTTGTTGATACAACTTTGTCAACTCACACTGAAATTTATTGTGCATTCTGGGGCAGTGCTATTTAAGAGGTTTACACGCATTAAACAGTCATGCCAATCATACATACACATTATATTGTCTGGATTCAGACCTCAGTTAGTAGAACACTGATCTTGTTTTAGCAACAACTGGATACACTGATGTATAAAAGAGCTTTGCATTGGAGCCATGCCAGGAGTGAGAAGAGATAATGCTTACAAGTCTTGTTGTGAGCTCGCCAGTGCTGATAGAGAACATAAAAAAGTCTAAAGTGTAGATTTTTTTTCACGACTAGATACTGGTCTTTTACTGACTTCACTGAAAAAGCTCAAAATTAGATAAAACTAAAAAACCATTGATGGATGTTGATAGACTGGACAGTACAGAGTCTACTTGTTTGGCATCAAAGAATTGGGGAAACAAACAGTGTTTTAGAGAAGATGATAGAAAGAGAGCCACAAGAGCCAAGAATATACAAGAGACTGAATATGTCCAAAATACATAATAAAAAAACCCAAAAATGAATCAGACACACGGCAGAGTCCACTTGACACCCGCAAGATAAGAGGTTGAGTTTCCTGCCAACATGATGCATGGTCTGCACAAGTTTGAGCTTTTTCATGTTCTGAGAAGTCTCGGAGGAAATGGTATGCTTGCACATTCTGGCTACTTTCTCCAACTTACAGTATAACTGAAATTATAACTAATTTTCTGCATATGTTTTGGAGCACTTGGGAGTGAAAACACAGATGGGGAAAAGGCTGCAGAGAACTCATCTTTCTGATTTAGCGTGTCTGTAGCTGTCTAGGAAAGCTTGGGCAACAGAATACAACAGATTCAACTTCTAAGTCCTTGAGTAAACACAAAAAAAAATGGACAGTGGTGCACAGCTCGATGGAGTCTTAGCTCACAAAAAATGGTGAGCTAAGAGTGGTAGAGCTAACATTAATCTGGATGTCTATGGGAAGAAATGGCATGGTTTATGTGTTATCTAATTTCAACTGGTTCTGGTCCATACAACCGGTTCAAACAAGCACAGTAACTTCTTGGATGTACCCAAAATCCATATGGACAACGTTTTATTTTTCTGTCTTTAGTAGCTCTTTCAGTGAGTGCCTGTTTAACCAAAATGCAAATTCATCAATCTCTGTGGCACAATTCTCCATCATAAATGCAAAATGTCATGTAAGTTAATGAAACAAATGCAATGGTTCTATTTCCAATGGTCAGTTGAGCGTAACACAAACTCAACTTAGTGTTAATTCATCACACAAGACATGATTTTGTTGGACACATTTGGCTAACTGAACTTTCTATGAACTGTGCATCATTAACCCCACCTTGGACAATTATGAAACCCTTTTTTGAAATTCTTCTGTTAACGCAACAGGAGGTTAGCAAATATACTGCAGCAACAAATACCACAAAATAAGCAAGACACAAAGGCGTGATCGGACATGTGATCTTTTTTTTTCTTCCAGTTAGCATTGGTCAGTTTGTTTTTTTACTTAGGCATTTAAAGTGTTCCTTAGATTAGTAGTGTACTATTGCATCCACAATCTAATTTTCTATTCACACACACACACACATACATACAATAAAGAAAAAGTATGTGAACCCTTTGGAATTACCTAGTTTTCTGTATTAAGTGGTCATAAAATTGGTCAAACAATTATACTATTTCATGTCTTTATTGAACACATCCATTATACATTTACAGTGCCGGTGAAAAAAGTAAGTGAACCCTCAGATTTAATAACCGGTCGAACCTCCTTTGGCAGCAATAACATCAACCAAGTGCTTCCGATAGCTGCTTATCAGAGCTGCACAAGGCTCAAGAGGTATTTTGGACCATCTTTTCCTCACAGAACTGCTTCAGCTCAGCCATATTCTTAGGATGTCTGGTTTGAATGGTTATCTTGAGGTCATTCCACAGCGTCTCTATTGGATTCAGGTCTGGTCTTTGAGTGGGCCACTCCATAAGGCACTCTGTCGTAGATTTACTTGGATGTTTAGGGTCATTATCCTGCTGCATCATCCAACTTCTACTGAACTTCAGCTGACAGAAAGCCACCCTAACATTATCCAGTAAGATACCTTGATAAACTTGAGAATTATTTTCCCCTCAATGATGGCAAGCAGTCCAGGCCCTGAGGCAGCAAAGTAGGCCCAAATCATGATGCTCCCTCCACCGTACTTCACTGTTGTGATTATGTTTTCATGTTGGTATGCAGTACCATATTTATGCCATACGTAACGCTGTGTGTTCTTCCCAAAACATTTTCCCAGTAGCGTTGTGGAGTGTCAAGGTGCTCTTTGGCAAACTTCAGGCGTGCTCTGATATTTTTTTTGGAAAGTAGCCACCTACTCCATGGTGTCCTGCCATGGACACCCTGCCTGTTCATGAACAGAGATGTTAACCAGTTCAAATGATTTCTTCAAGTCTTTAGCTGTTACTCTAGGTTTCTTTTTAACCTCAGTGAGCATTCTGTGCCAGAACCTCTGAACTCATGATGGAGGACCGGAACCGGTTCCTCTCCCCACTCTCTCGTTTTGCCCATACACATCTTTTAAAGATATGTTATCCAAAATTCTTATTGTCAGATTAAATATTTATCAACTGTATTCACAATAGAAGACAAGTTATGAGTTAGTTATTAGTAGGCCTAGGCTAAGCTATGTTTTAGGCCTGTAAAAAATGATTTTTGGGGCAGTTTTTATATAGCCGTACGTGGCTAAAGACTACAATGAAATAAAATCACACTTTTTAAAATGACATAATTTTGTTCATTGCCAGTGTTATGCCAATGCAGGTGTGTCCAATAATCCTGGACCTGACTGCATCCTTATGTAAGAAAAAACTGGGTGAGTTCAAAATTTATTGAGTCTTGGAAGAGTTAGCATCTGATCCATCAACACATCGGCACACCCAATAGGATGAATGCTGCTTTAAGATTCATACTGTGATGGAGTGGTGGAAGTATTTAATGTGTCCACTCTCACTGATACCCGCTATAGGAAAGGTTTGTGTTATCGAATGTGGTGGGCCAGTCTGGTCCAAAATGCCAGGGCAAGTGCTTTTTGTCCCAGTCCGCCCCTGACTGTAGGTGATTCAAATATTTATCATTCTTTGTGGTTACACCATGGCACACTTTCAAGAGCGCTCAGTCTTACTTTTGGGGAAAAATGTTGCCATGTTGTCATTTCAAATGACAATAAAACACAAAATAGATATTAATGAACCTGATGCATGCTTTTAAAACTATTTTTTTAAGATTTTAAGACAGTTTTGAATTTCTCATCTTGCCAACCCTTATTTGTCACTGACCTAAAGTGAATACAGAGAGGTAAATATGTGAGTATAACAGCTACAGTACAGTGAAGACAACAAATGTGAAGCCAAATATTGTTTTATTTATCATCATGAAAAATAATACAGAAAGAATGTTTTGAAAATTTTCCAAACATCAGTTTAATTCAGTCGACCTTGCTTGATACAACACACAGTATTATTTATAACAGGTGTATTACAGAATACATGTAGCTCAAGATTCTTTCATATTTTCATGAGCACAGGATTAGCATTTAGCATTTAGCATTTAGCAATGCATTTAGCATTTAGCAAAGCTTGACAGAAAGTTTATATGCAGGGTACATTGCCTGGCTTTTCTTTTCTGTATGGCTCATAATGGGTAGGACGGCAGATATTGTCAACATTATAACATGCCACAATCACATAATGTTTGCTTGGAGTGACACGTAGAATATTGCAAGTATTCATGTCGGAAATGACATCATAAACCAACATGGTTGACCGGCTGATGCACAAGTTGTCTCTCACGAATCGGCCAGCGCTGCTACAAATCCCCTGGACTGTTCCCAAATCTGACTGCTCGATGAAGGACTGCTTCCTCTGTCTGCAGCGGAGGTTGAATGTCTTGAAGTAGCTGTACAATGAGATCATGTTCAACTTTTTTTTCCTTTTTGGCTTGTTGTGTGGCTGCAACACTCTAACCACCTAATCATTAACTCTAACCACAAAGAAATATATTATTTATTTGAACAAAGCTTTCAACAGCTGATGGGCTTATCATTGAAAAAAATAGCAGAGCTGTCATTGAGTGTACTCAAATGGTCCTATATTAATGCACAAAGTATTGTATACCACAAGAACAAGAACAATTGATTTTACAATTTAACTCACTTTTCCCAGTCCGGTATAGATTTTTTTGGAAAGGTAATTTGAAGAATGTGTCTCCAGACGAAATCAATGTATTTCCTCATGGTGCGTTTATCACCACAGGGGGCCGCTCCTTGTCCACCATGAACAAGGGCAAGAGTGAAGATGATGGAAGTCAGGAGAATGACTTTCATTTTGTCTGGAGTAGAGAAAAAAATAGAGTTTGAGTTATTGAGTAGAGTAATTTGTTCTTCCAAAACTATAAATATACAAAAATGGGCCAACATGTAGGTTTTAAATAAAGGAGAAGACACCAAATGAAATGAAGTTAAAATGAATTAAGTTAGCCATGAAAAGGCAAAATATTAAATGAATGTGAGAAAGAAAAAGAAAATTATTTTACCTTTCTCTGCTGCTGTGTTAGTTTGGAGAGGAACAATACCAACTGATGTTCAAGTGCCTATTTGAATTTTTTTTACCTTTTAAACCTAAAACCTCCCCAGACTGCACACACACATTTCATAGCAGCCAATTATCTTTATCCAAAACAAGGATTAACAGCCAATCAAATTACTGCATGTGCAATATGTCTGATTACCAGTAATTTGGTGTATCTGCATGTGTTTGACGCAAACAAGGCAAATAGGCAAACTCCTATTTCTCTAAATGGAGAAGTACACTTTCTGTTGGGACATACTGTGTGTGTGAACATGTCAGATGAGACACTGTGGCTGACACCTAATACAAGAACATATTTGTAAGCACATCAAGTCATTAACCCTCCTGTTGTCCTCGAGTCAAGGCAGGAAGGGAGGAAGAAGGAAGGAAGGGAGGGAGGGACAAAGGAAGGGAAGAAGGAAGAAGGAGGGAAAGTAGGGAGGAAGGGAGGGAAGGGAGGAAGGAAGGAAAGGAGGGAGAAAAGAAGGGAGGAAAGGAAAGAAGGAAGGAAGGAGGAAAGAAGGAAGGAAGATAGGAGGGAGGAAGGGAGGAAAGAAGGAAGGAGGGAGGGAGAAAGGAAAAGAGGAAGGGAGGAAGGAAGGACAGAGGAAAGAAGGAAGGGAGGAAGGTACAGGGAGGAAAAAAAGAGAGAAGGAGGAAGGATGGAAGGACGGAAGGAAGGAAGGAAGGAAGGAAGGAAGGAAGGAAGGAAGGAAGGAAGGATGGAAGGAAGGAAGGAAGAAAGGAAGGAATGAAGGGAGGGGGGAGGAAGGAAGGAAGGACGGACAGAAGAAAGGGAGGCAGGAAGGAGGAAAGAAGGAAGGAAGGAAGATTGGAGGGAGGAAAGAAGGAACAGTCAAAACAGACGGGGTCAATTTGACCTGGGAGGACGACAGGAAGGTTAAAACATACAAAAAGGACAACATGTGTTTCATGAATGACAATATAACAACAGCTACTGTACAATACTGTACCTGCATGCAGTATTCAGTGGTGTATGTTGTTGATACGATATGACTGTCAGCTGACAAAGCAGAGGTTTACACTCAGATTTGTGTTTGTGTGGAATATTAACAACATTGCATTGAAAAAAGCAAAAAAAAAGAACTAAGATTTGTAAGATCAGCATTTCAACAGGATACCTGCCCTCCTGAACAGGATGAGCAGGGAAAATAATGGAGTGATAGATATATTTCATCTGACCCTCTCTAACGCCCTTCTCTTCATACCTTCAAACACTTGAAATCAATAATACATTTCTGACCATTAGAATTTAAAAAGAAGTCACTCATAAGCAAAGCAATCCCCATGCACAGTATTTTTTACCTGTGCTTTAACTTTACATTGTTAATTGATTTAATACATATTTTCAGATTTATGTTGTTATTTTATTTTATACTGCCGCTGCTACAAGGAATGCTGCGAACCAGAGAATAATTCACATAAAAATGAATGCAATGAATCATCTTTTATTAACTGCATTGTGTCATGAGGTTGACAGTTTTGTCACATAAACAGATTTAAAGCAGATAAAAGCTGAACCCAGAAAATTGTTTGTTTGTAGGAAATTAAATGTGTCACCAAATTCTGACATTTGAACACTTGATGGATTGAATTTCATGCACGTCCATGCTTTGTAATAGTTTACTGCTGCATGTCATGTTTAAAAGTTAATGAATGCATTTTAGTGTAGAACATTATCTATCCCAGTGCATTTTCAAGTCTTTTGAACATGTTGTTGCTGGTTTCACCTCTTCAAAGGTGATAATACAAAAGTGGTAGTAGATCTAGTATTAGTTGTGGTATTACAGCTGCAATGTGGTTGATATCTTTTTAGTAAAACAGCGCCCTCTACTGCACCAAACCAGCACAGTGAAGCAGTACTGTGTGTTGGGATGAGTGACGTCTGAGGCTCGATGAGCTCACTGTGTAAGCTGAATATAGCAAGAGGCCTTTAGTCTCTTTTTCTTTTTAGTTCCCTTTTTCAGCAAGCATGGCCGACCGTGAGGCAAGGAGGAAGAGAAGGGCACATTTTAATCTAGTAATCATGTTGTTAAAGGACATAATTTGTGTTTAAACATGAGATGTTATATTACCTACACATGTCAAAATATTATATGAAAGATTTTCAACTTTTTTTCAATACCAAGTGAGGTTTAAGTCTCTGCTAGAATTTTTAAAAAACTGAATCTGCCTTTTTTACAAACTTCCTCTTGTGAACATTTGATCACAACCAATCATCTTCACTTAAACAAACTGCTTAATAGCCAATGAAATGACTGCAAACATATCTCTCATTATATACACTAAGTCTATGATAGTTAGCAGTAAATGGCTGTACAGCAGGTTAATCTGCATGTGTTAACTGTTATTTCTGTAAATGAAGAAGTGCACTGTACAGTATGTGTGACTCTGTCAGAGTGAGTCTCTGTGGCTGAGACCTAACAAGGAAATGACTGAAGCACCAACCACAGTCATCATAAGTACATAAAATACTGTACTGCACATAATCTGCAACCCATCCAGTCATTAAAATAAATACAGAGAGAATAATATGTGAGTATAACAGCTACAGTACAGTGATGAGAACAGACATGAAGCCAAATATTGTTTTATTTTTTACCAGCATGAAACATAATACAGAAAGAATGTTTTAAAAACTTTACAACACTGTATCATCTATAACATGTGGTTTACAGAATATATGCAGCTCAAGATTCTTTCATATATTCATGAGCACAAATCATTTAGCAAAGCTTGATTGGAAGTTTAGGAGCAGGCATTGGTGCCTGGACTTTGGTTTTCGTATTTCTGATAGTGGACAGGACGGCATTTATTTTCAACTTTATCACATGCCACAATCACACGATGTGCACTGTGTGTTGGATCTTCAATTGTGCAATCCTTCTTGGATTTGATATCAAATACCTTCATGGGTGACTGGCTGATGCACAAGTTAGTGTTCGCTCCACTAAGGCGCCGCCCATCACTGCCACAGATCTTCAGGACATTTTCCTCATTGGTTTTCTCAATGAAGGACTGCACTGGAGCTCTGCCGCAGAGTCCTTGATCCTTTAAGTACCTGTGTAATGAGATCGTGGCAAAGTTCACTTTTTTGGCATCTTGAGTTTCTGCAGCACTTTTGCTCAAACTACAAAAACGTTTTTTGTTAATGCTTAACAAAGGTCATATTTCTCTTGTGAAATAAATTGCACATAAAGGTAAGTTTTGCCAGCTGCCATTGAGTATATATGTGTATTATATATACATCAATGCATAAGCGATTGTACCACATGGAACAAACTTTATCTGCCTTACATTTACCGGCTGCTGACCAATTTTTAAGGGGCTATTTTATTTCCAATGAGAAATGAAATATGACCTTTTAATACAACACGCATTTGTTTAATTTTAAACCTAATCTTTCTGTTATAGTCTAACTACCAGGTCAGTCATATGATATGCTAATTGTGGGTGATCCCATCCAAAGTTAAGCATTTCACTGAGAGGATTATGAAGAATCAACTAAACTACAATGTAGCATTCAGTTTGAGCATGAATGGCTCAATAACAAAGAAAAGTAAATTATTTGAACTTTTAACTCACTTTTTCCATGCATCTTTAGAATTTGTGTCAAAGCCGCTTTGAAGGATGTGTTTTTTGATGAAGTCTTTATGTTTCTGCATTGTGCTGGATCTCTCACAGGGCTGTAAGGAATAGACCAAGCTAGGAACAACGACCAGAGCAAAGATGATGGAAGTCAGGAGAATGACGTTCATTTCGTCTGGAGTGGAGAAAGAATGAGAGTTTGAGTTATTGAGCAGAGTAATTTGTTGTTTAAAAACAATACATACACCAAAAAGTAATTTGACAGTGTCTACAGTTAACAACCAGCAACTGAAAACATTTACTGAAATTGTTAATGTGGAAGTTCAATTTGAACTACAATACACTGGACAAAGCATCGCTCAAATACATATGCTACTATCAATAACCTACAACCATCTTCATGTTGACATGGCATATACTGTATGGGCTAAATAGTTTTTCTCCATAAACAAAAATTGCAATGGAAGAATTTTTAAATTAAGGTTAAAATTGAATTAGATTAACTATTACAAAATGCACAATTTTAAAAACATTTTAGATTTGTAGAGAGAAAGAGAAAGGTTTTCTTGCCTTTTGCTTTTGTGGTTTTCAGTCTGGAGAGGAAAAATACTGTGGTGACAGTTTCTGCAATAAAAACTCAAAAAACAAGGAATGTCTTTCCGGGTTTAAGACACTTGCAGGTACAGTACCCGCAACAGGTAGAGACAGCTGTCTTTGGTCAAGTTGTGCTCTGAGCCGTCCATTAATATAGCATCTTGATCAGTTATCGCCACAAACACACACACACACACACACACACACACACACACACACAGTTGGTTATTGTGCCCTCAAAGAACAGTGCAGCTGGACTCCTTTTCATATCTCTACATGCAGAGTCAGTCATAATTTTAACGGGCAAGTGCTCCTGGGTCACTGTTATCTCATAGACTCTCAGGATCATAAAACATCACTAAAGTATAAATATAAGCCGAACAGCAACAGCATAAATATAACATACTGTATTTAAGTTTGCATATTGTATTTGGTGGTGTATCATCAAATAAATGCCTGTTAGAACTTCTGAAATGTTTCTCCTCTTTTATCTTGAGCCAAAACATGTCAGGATGAGTCGTTGTGGCACCAAATATTAGACAATATTGAGACAGAAGCACTCATCATGGCCTTTGTAAGAACATGGGAAACAAAGTACTGCAAATAATTTGCAACCCATCCAGTCATTAAGACAAATCAGAGAGGACAACATGTGTAAGTGAACTTCAAATTATTTTGTGTGTCTGTCTACACACACACACACACACACACACACACACACACACACACTCTGTCACTGTCCTTTCAACAGACAGGTGCGGCTGGCCGTTGTTATCTTGTAGACTCTCAGGGTCATAAAAGATCATTAAAGTATAAGTGTAAACTGAAGAGTATCATAGTAAGAATAACATTGTATTTAAGAGGTTTACACACAGATTAAACACAGTTACACATATGAATCTGTTCATAGATGAACAAAAAACATTAAACATGACAATCATACATATGACATTATATTGTCTGGATTCAGACCTCAGATATCAGAACACTGATCTTGGTTTAGCAACAGGATACACTGACATATTGCATTTACATTAATACTTTGTATATTGTACATTTAATATAGAATAATTTTTAACATAATTTTTTTTGGAGCTGAACCTATACTTTCATGAGATGACTGTTAAGTACACCATTACTTAAAGGTTGAATATGTAGAATATTTATTAAAAGCTATATTTAAAAAAAAATAATGCAGCCACGGGGCGTTTTGAGGGGTACAGAATGAAAGTATTGCTTTTCCATAAAAAAAAAAAAATTAGTCTGAATTTCTGACACGTTCTGTGTACATTGTACCAGCCAATTAGCGGCCGGAAGTGCGGGTTGCCAGGGTTGTCTGTTGTTCCGGTGCAGCTACTGTAGACTGGCACTAGGTGAAATGGAGTTGTAAACAAGCAGAGCCGTGTTGGACTTACTAAAACCAGCGTTTTTTGCTCTCAAGTACAACTTTTCATCACAAAACTTCGAAGGTAAGACAGAATATCTGTTAGTCGCTGTAAATAAGTGGTTGTTTACCTTTGTATTCTTTGGCTGCTAGTTCACTGAGTTATTGTAGTAGGGTAGTAATAGTGGTACTGTTGGACTCGCCAGGGTCTTAGCTTTCATATGAGATGCTATTTGTTTGTGTACCATGAAGTATCAAAACGGTAGCAATTGAAATGTGGAGAGTGGGTTGACTTTCTGACGCTATTCGGATTTTGATATTTGATAATTAACCTCTTAACGCACGCTGTTCCGTTCACGGGACGGACCGGAAGTTGGGAGGTAGCCACAAGTTCTTCTGAATGTTTTAAACACCAACCCTTAAACATATATTCATGCCGTACATTGTTGGAAAGCTTAGATTGTTCTGATTCACTCAAGACCACTCACGACTTATATGGTTGCTCACAGTCGTAATAGTATTAGCGATTAGCTTGGCTAGCCACTCAGCTAAGTGAGAAAAGCTATAATGCCTACATACCTTCAAAGTCTTCTCTTTATCCACAACGATCATCTTATGACTCAGGACTTTCTGTACAGCTCGCCAAATATCCATTCATGTGAAATATGAAATCCGTTTCCATAAAACCGGAATACTTTTCTCAATATGTCAACATGTATTTAGTCCAACACGTAACGTAATAACACAAATAACAAACCATATACGGTCCGTTTACGTCATTTCCTGACCTGCGCGTCCATCTCAGAGTACACGTGACTAGATGTTTACGACCGTGAGCCTCTTCTGCTTCTGACGACACCACACACAGGCCAATCGGTGTTTAGGATTAGGCAGTACAGAGACATTGCTGCTACTCCCACTGGTGTTACAATGTAATGTACCTCGGTGGTTTCAAGTCAGTTACAGCAAAGTCCTTCTAAGGACTCTCTTATTATAATGTCTCTGGTTACAGCGAGGGTATGTTCGCTTCCTGTTTTCAAAATAAAAGCACCAACTCTATCGTTATTGTTTTCTTAATAATAAAAGGCAATGGATGTTTTATTTTGTGAAAATGACCGGAAGTGCGTTACTCGCTACGGCTAACTTGAGTGGCTCCGAATTCGCAGGAACAAAACTTTAAGCAGATGTTATTTGGACAAATTAGCGTCACATTGTGGATCTAAAGGGCTACTTTCTCACCTAAAAAGGTTAGACATGTGGATAAAGTGGTATATTTACAGAGTTAGAGCTAAAATAAAATCCGGCACCGGACCTGGCAACCCGACTGCTGGAATTACTTTTTGGTTGTTGCGACTACGATCTCGAGACATTAGATGGCGTTGTTCTGCTCATTCTACATATTCTACCTTTAACTAAAGGAACTTTCTACACCTTCCATAGTGGTTCACCCGTCAACCTTTACTGAATTTTATTTTGGTCTTGTTTTCACTAAATAACATCTGACGGTCAAGGTGGAGGATGACTTTTAAGAGTAAGAAGAAAAAAAAAAAGAAAAGGGAAAGACAGGAGTGGAGCTCGGGCCTCAGCTCAAAGGCCTTGGAAGTTTATAGCTGGTGTGAAGTTCTTGATTCCCTTCATATAAAATCATGCCACCATCTTTAAACCTCAAAAGAGGACAAGACCAGTTGTGGAGTCAGACATGGACATACAACCATTGGCCCTGCAGCCCAGTCAGGAGCCCCACCACCAAGAACATTCACCAATCAGAGGATGTCTTTCTGAGTTTAATACAGTTTCAAGCAGGTTCAGTACCAACAACTAATATAGAGAGCTGTCTTTGGTGAAGTACAAAGTTGTGTTATGAGCCATTCATTATTACACTCTCAGCAGATAGATGCAGCCGGCACCTCGATCAGTTATAGCTACACACACACACACACACACACACACACACACACACACACACACACACACACACACACACACACACAGTTGGTTATTGAACAGTGCAGCTGGACTCCTTTTCATATCTCTACATGCAGAGTCAGTCATCATCCTTTCAACAGACAGGAGCTGCTGGCCGTTGTTATCTCATAGACTCTCAGGGTCATAAAAGATAATTAAAGAATAAGTGTAAGCTGAAGAGTGCCATAATAATAATAAGTATATAATTTTATCTAAGTTTACACATTGTATTTTTCCATTTCGGTTACCAATTGATTAAGTGCAGGCTTTAGTACCTGCATGCAGAATTAAGTTAGCAGAGCACTGATCTTGGTATAGAAACAGGATACACTGATGAATAACTGAAGCTCTTCAGCCTGTTGTGTGGGAGTCATATCAGGAGTGAGAAGCTATACTGATAACAAGTCTGAACATGCTCTCTTTATGAGCTACTTGGAAAGTGTGTGCTACAGGATGGCCAATAAAATGTGTGCAAATTTGGATTTGATTATATAGTTTAGTTTTAAGTTTTATACTGTAGATAAGGTTCAGCAACCAGGCCTTACTGCAGTACATCATGACACTTTGAATAACTGATGGTCAGTCACATGCATACAAAAGACTCTAATATAGTGTTCATAGTGAATTGTGCAGGACACAGTAGAGGAAACATGATTTCCTTTTCACATGGTGAACATATTATAGAGAAGTGAGTGTTGTGATAAAAATGATTTGAAACAGTTACTGTATAGTCAGAGGAGAATAAAGGTTTCTAACTAAATATTATATGTTTAGTTGGAAACTAAACCCTTTCCTGCTCTCCAGCCCCTAACCTCCCCTGTGGATTCAATAAAGTATCCGTATTGTTGGTTTACTCAGTGTCTGCCTTCTTGGTCCACCAGCCACCTGTTGTCACATCACTTTTCTTTCTTTAAATGAGTTGGGAGAGTTTTCTATTGATTAGTTAAGTTATAAGACAGATATTAGCTATTAGACGGATAGATCTGAATCATAATTTGTTTAAACGCTGAATAGCCAATCAAATGACTGCAAACATATCTCTTATTATATACAGTACTGTATGTATATGATAGTTAGCAGTAAATGGGTGTACAGCAGGTTAATCTGCATGTGTTAACTGTTATTTCTGTAAATGAAGAAGTGCACTGTACAGTATGTGTGACTCTGTCAGAGTGAGTCTCTGTGGCTGAGACCTAACAAGGAAATGACTGAAGCACCAACCACAGTCATCATAAGTACATTAAATACTGTACTGCACATAATCCGCAACCCATCCAGTCATTAAAATGAATACAGAAAGAATAATATGTATAATAACAGCTACAGTACAGTGATGAGAACAAATGTGAAGCCAAATATTTTTTATTTTTTCAAACCATGAAATAAAATACAGAAATGTTTTAAAAACTTTCCAAACATCAGTTTAATTCATTTCACCTTGTTGATACAACACACTGTATCATCCATAACATGAGGAATACATGTAGCTCAAGATTATTTCATATATTCATGAACATAAATCATTCATTTAGCAAAGCTTGATAGGAAGTTTATATGCAGGGTATATTGCCTGGAGTTTGGTTCTTGTATTTCTCATAATGGACAGGACGGCAGATATTTCCAACTTTTCCAATTATATTACATGCCACAATTACATAATGATTGCTTTTACTTTGATTATTTATTTGACAGTTTCGCATGGATCTAACACTGTATACCCACATGGTTGAATTGCTGATGCACAAGTTAAGTTTGTTCTGATCATATGTTTCCAGGCGCCGGCCAGCGCTGCTACAGATTTCCCGGACCTTTGCCTCATCATTTTTACTGATGAAGGACTGCACTTTATTTCGGCCGCAGAGTTCGTTCTTTTTCAAGTACCTGTGTAATGAGACCATATTAAAGTTCGACTTTTATTTATTATTTGCTCTAACCACAAAATGTCTTTTTAAACAACATTTTCAACAGCTATCACAATACCTAAATTTATATAGTCTTAGTCTTATGTCAATGCACACAAATGATTATACAACATGGAACAAACTTCAGCCACCTACAAACTGCTGCTGAACAATTTTTAAGGGGCGACTTTATTCCCAATAAGAAATAAAATGGGACCTTGATAGAACAAATACTATCTGCCAAATCACTCATATGATACACCAAGTATGAGTGATTCCACCTAAAGTAAACCATAACACTGATAAAATGTTAAGAAGAATCCACTAAATTAAAATTTGTAATCCAGAACAAATTATTGATTTAATATTTTAACTCACCATTTCCATGCCCAGAGAGAATTTGTGTCAAAGTCATATCGAAGGATGTGTTTCTTGCGGAAATCAACGTATTCCCAACTGCTGTTTCTCTGCTGACAGGGCTCTGAGGGATATTGCCCACTGTTGCTGTTCATGAAATTGGCACCATGAACAAGGGCTAGAGTGAAGATGATGGAAGTCAGGAGAATGATGTTCATTTTGTCTGGAGTGGAGAAAGAATGAGAGTTTGAGTTATTGAGCAGAGTAATTTGTTGTTCAAAAACATTATAAATACACCAAACAGTAATTTCTGAAATGCTGTTCATGCAGGGTCTAAAATGAACACCCAGAACTAGTCTACAATACACTGAACAAAGCATCTGTCAAACAAACATGCTACTGTCAATAATCTATCACCATCTTCACGTGGACATGACTTATACTGTATGGGTTAACTAGTTTTCTCCATATTTTAAATAGAGGTTAAAAATATTTAAATTACCAATGAAAAAGGCCAAAAACTGAATGTATGTAGAATTTTAGAGAGAAAAAGAGGTTTTCTTACCTTTCTGTGTTGCTGTGTTAGTTTGGAGAGGATCAACACCAGCTGATGGTTAAGTGTCTGTTTGTCTCTTAAAATGTTTCTCCCCTTTTTAAACTTCCTCTCACCAACGCTTTTTCAACACATTTGACCACAACTGATTATTTTCAGCCTAAATCAGATTACTGCACATACAGTATGGAGAAGTGCACCTTTGACATCACATACTGTATGTGTGAGCATGTCAGTATGAGAAACTGTTACTGACACCCAAAGAAAATATTGAGGTAGAAGCACTCATCATGGCCTTTGTAAGAACATGAGAAACAAAAGTACTGCACATAATCTGCAACTCATCCAGTCATTAAAACAAACAGAAAGGATAACATGTGTCATTGAAGTATGTTTATTAATTTGTTGGATTGCTAATAATTTATCAGTGCATTTTGTTAGAGAGGTTTTCTCACCTGCTCTGATCAGCCAGCCTCAGTACTGTAGCCTCAGTCTAGAGGTGATCAATACCAAGTGAGGTTTAAGTCTCTGCTAGTATTTTAAAAGTGAATCTGTCTTTTTAAAACTTCCTCTTGTGAACATTTGATCACAACCAATCATCTTCACTCTGCTTAATAGCCAATCAAATGACTGCAAACATATCTTTCATTATATACAGTGTGTCTATGATAGTTACCAGTAAATGGGTGTACAGCAGGTTAATCTGCATGTGTTAACTGTTATTTCTGTAAATGAAGAAGTGCCCTGTACAGTATGTGTGACTCTGTCAGAGTGAGTCTCTGTGGCTGAGACCTAACAAGGAAATGACTGAAGCACCAACCACAGTCATCATAAGTACATTAAATACTGTACTGCACATAATCTGCAACTCATCCAGTCATTAAAATGAACACAGAAAGAATAATATGTATAATAACAGCTACTGTACAGTGACGACAACAAACATGAAGCCAAATATTGTTTTATTTTTTACCAGCATGAAACATAATACAGAAATAATGTTAAAAAGTTTCCAAACATCAGTTTGATTAATTTTGCTTGATACAACACACTGTATCATCTATAACATGAGGTGTAAGATTGTTTCATATTTTCATGAGCACAAATCATTCATTTAGCAAAGCTTGATAGGAAGTTTAGCTGCAGTCTTCATTGGCTAGAAGTCTGTCCCAGTGTCCCTGATAATGAACAGGAAGGCAGAAGTATGTGTTTCCAATTCTAACGCGATCACATGCCACAATTACATGTTTATGTGTAGGCCTTACTTGCCCTATAATTTGGCAAATCCTATTGTTATCTATGTAGGATTCAACCTCATACACATACATGGGGTACTTGCTGATACACAAGTTTGTGTTCTGTTGATAGCGCCAGCCACCACTGCCACAGATCTGCTGAACATTTTCCTCTGTGTCGTCGATGAAGGACTGCACTTGTCTTCTGCCACAGAGTCCTGTGTCTGTTAAGTACCTGTGTAATGAGATCATCTTACAGTTGAACATTATTTTGTATTCATTGATGTGTGACAGCAACATGTTTCCTCTAATCACAAAAATATGTTTTTTATACTGAACAAAGGTCACATGTTTCTGCTGTTCTCTAAATTACATATTTCTGCATTGTTTTTATTGGCTTTTTTTATGGCTGAACTATCAGAGCTGTCAGACTATAATTACAACACAGAACGAACTTTAGCTACCTACAAACTGCATTTACTTGCTGCTGAACTATTTCTAGATGACTACTTTATTTACAAGGAGAAATAAAAATGACATTTTGATACAACACATCTGTTTTAGTTCAAACTTAAATCTTTCTTTGATACGCTAATTATGAGTGATTACACCTAAAGTTAATCATTCACTGATAAAATGTTAAAAAGACTCCACTAAATTAAAATTTAGTATTAATGGCTCTTCCAAAAAAACAAATAATTGATTTAACATATTAACTCACTGTTGCCATCCCCTAATTGTATTGATGTTACGTTGAAGGATATGATAATGCACAAAAGTGTGGTATGGGTCATAGCGTAGATCCTCACAGGGCCACGCTCCTCCTCGCTGAACAAGGGCTAGAGTGAAGGTGATGGAAGTCAGGAGAATGAGGTTCATTTTGTCTGGAGTGGAGAAAGAATGAGAGTTTGAGTTATTGAGCAATTTGTTGTTCAAAAACATTATAAATACTCCAAAAGTTAATTTCTGGGTGTTAAAATTAACACCCAGAACTAGTCTACAATACACTGAACAAAGCATCTGTCAAACAAACATGCTACTGTCAATAATCTACCACCATCTTCATGTGGACATGACATATACTGTATGGGTTAACTTGTTTTCTCCATATTTTAAATAGAGGTTAAAAATATTTAAATTACCAATGAAAAAGGCCAAAAACTGAATGTATGTAGAATTTTAGAGAGAAAAAGAGGTTTTCTTACCTTTCTGTGTTGCTGTGTTAGTTTGGAGAGGATCAACACCAGCTGATGGTTAAGTGTCTGTTTGTCTCTTAAAATGTTTCTCCCCTTTTTAAACTTCCTCTCACCAACGCTTTTTCAACACATTTGACCACAGCTGATTATTTTCAGCCTAAATCAGATTACTGCACATACAGTATGGAGAAGTGCACCTTTGACATCACATACTGTATGTGTGAGCATGTCAGTATGAGAAACTGTTACTGACACCCAAAGAAAAATATTGAGGTAGAAACACTCATCATGGCCTTTGAAAGCACATGAGAAACTAAATGATTGCACATAATCTGCAACCCATCATTAAAACAAACACAGAAAGGACAACATGTGTCATTGAAGTATGTTTATTAATTTGTTGGATTGCTCATGATTTATCAGTGCATTTTGTTAGAGAGGTTTTCTCACCTGCTCTGATCAGCCAGCCTCAGTACTGTAGCCTCAGTCTAGAGGTGATCAATACCAAGTGAGGTTTAAGTCTCTGCTAGAATTTTAAAAGTGAATCTGTCTTTTTAAAACCTCCTGTTGTGAACATTTGATCACAACCAATCATCTTCACTCAAACAAACTGCTTAATAGTCACCAGTAAATGGGTGTACAGCAGGTTAATCTGCATGTGTTAACTGTTATTTCTGTAAATGAAGAAGTGCCCTGTACAGTATGTGTGACTCTGTCAGAGTGAGTCTCTGTGGCTGAGACCTAACAAGGAAATGACTGAAGCACCAACCACAGTCATCATAAGTACATTAAATACTGTACTGCACATAATCTGCAACCCATCCAGTCATTAAAATGAATACAGAAAGGATAATATGTGAGTATAACAGCAGCTACAGTACAGTGATGACAACAAATGTGAAGCCAAATATTGTTTTATTTTTTACCAGCATGAAAAATAATACAGAAAGAATGTTTTAAAAACTTTCCAAACATCAGTTTAATTCATTTCACCTTGCTTGATACAACACACTGTATCATCTATAACATGAGGTTTACAGAATATATGTAACTCAAGATTATTTCATATTTCCATGAGCACAAATCATTTAGCAAAGCTTGATTGGAAGTTTAGATGCAGGGATAACTGTTCACGGATCCCTGATAATGGACAGGACGGCAGAGATTTCCATTTTGACCAATTAAATCACACGCCACAATTACATGTTGATTACTTGAACAAAAATATGGAATACTGCAATCATTTCCATCTTTTTGGGATATGACATGATACACCGTCATGGATAACAGGCTGATGCGCAAGTTCGAAATAAGGTCATGGCCACCATTGCCACAGATCTGCTTAACATTTTCCTCTGTGTCGTCGATGAAGGACTGCACTGGAACTCTGCCACAGAGTCCTTTGTTTATTAAGTACCTGTGGAATGAGATCATGTTACAGTTGAACATTATTTTCTTTTCATTGATGTGTGACAGCAACATTTTTCCTCTAATCGTGTTTCTGCCGTTCACTAAATTGCATATTTCTGCATTTTTTTATTGGCTTTTTTATAATTATAATAATAATAATAATAATAATAATAATAAATTTTATTTAAAGGCGCCTTTCAAAGCACTCAAGGTCACCTTACAAGGCACATATAACACAACAACAGTACATCAAACAATATAAATCAGGTGACATTTAGTGCAGAGCTGAACTGCTATGGCTGAACTATCAGAGCTGTCAGACTATAATCACTATAATAATTGTCCTGTATCAATACACAAATGATTTTACAACACTGAACTAACTTTAGCTACCTACAACCTGCTGCTGAACAATTTCTAGATGACTACTTTATTTTCAAGGAGAAATAAAAATGACATTTTGATAAAACACATCTGTTTTAATTCAAACCTGAATCTTAAGTTAATCATTCACTGATAAAATGTTAAAAAGAATCCACTAAATTAAAATTTTGCATTAATGGCTCTTCCAAAAAAAACAAGTAATGGATTTAACATTTTAACTTACTGTTCCCAGCCAATTGTATTGATGTCATCTTGAAGGATGTGTCTGTGGACAAAAGTGTCGTATGGGTCATTGTTGCGTAGATTCTGACAGGGCCGCGCTCCTCCTCGCTGAACAAGGGCTAGAGTGAAGATGATGGAAGTCAGGAGAATGACCTTCATTTTGTCTGGAGTGGAGAAAGAATGAGAGTTTGAGTTATTGAGCAATATAACAATATAAATACTGAAATGCTGTACATGCAGGGTCTACAATTAACACCCAGAGCTAGTCTACAATACACTGAACAAAGCATCTGCCAAACAAACATGCTACTGTCAATAATCTACCACCATCTTCATGTGGACATGACATATACTGTATGGGCTAAATAGTAGATTTTCTACATTTTTTAAATAAAGGAGGAGATACCAAATGAAATAGAGATTAAAAATAATTAAATTACCCATAAAAAGGCAAAAAATGAGAGAAAAAAAAAAAGGTTTCTTACCTTTCCCTGTTGCTGTGTTAATTTGGAGAGGAACCGATGTTCAATTGTCTGTTTGAGTTCTTAAAATGTTTCTCCCTTTTTAAACTTTCTCTCTCCACCGCTTCTTCAACGCATTTCTTTGCAGCCAATAATCGCCCGCCAAAACAAATCTTAACAGCCAATCACATATAAAGTATATGTGATTCGCAGTAATTCAGTGTACATGCATGTTTTTTCTTAGAATGGAGAAGTGCACATACTGTATGTGTGAACATGCCAGGATGAATCACTGTGGTTGACACCTAATACAGCGCCTATAAAAAAATATTCACCCCTTGGATGATTTCCCCTTTTTATTGTTTTTATTAAAAAAAACGATCTCCTCAATGTTAAAGTGAAAACAGATTTCTACAAAGTAATGCCAGTTAATTAAAAATATATCTTGTAAAATAAGTGATTGCATAAATATTCACCCCCTTCAAGTCAGTCAGTATTTAGTAAATGAACCTTTGACCACAATCACAGTGCTGAGTCTGTGTGGATAGGTCTCAGTCAGGCTTGGACGTCTTCACACTGCAATTGTACTCACTATTCTTTGCAAAACAGCTCAAGCTCTGTCAGGTGAACAGCTCTTTTCAAGTCCAGCCATGAATTCTCTATTGAATTGAAGTATGGGCTTTGAATCGGCCACGCCACAACATTGACATGGTTGTGTTTAAACATCTGTGTAGCTTTCGCTGTATGCTTCGGGTCATTGTCTTGCTGGAAAATAAATCTTCTCTCAATTCATAGTTGAATCAAATTGTCCACCAGGATTTCCTTATATTGTGTTGTATTCATTTAGCCTCAACCTTTACAAGCCTTCCTGTGGCCATGAAGCAGCCCCACTGCATGATGCTGCCACCACTATGCTTCACGGTGGGGATGGTGTGTTTGCAGTTATGTGCAGTATGTGGTGTCTGCCAAACATAGCGTTTAGTCGGTGGGTGAAAAGCTTCATTTTGGTCTCATCAGACCAAAGAACCTTCTTCTAGATTTCATATGTTTTCTTCAACAGTGGCTTTCTTTTTGCTACTCTCCCATAAAGCCACTGTTGTTGTATGCAGAGTCTCTCCCATTTTAGCTTATGAAGCTTTTCACTCCTTCAGAGTAGTTATGGGCATAGGCGGCACCAAGGAGGGGCTTGCAGGTGCTTTAGCTCCCCTAGTGGTGGCTCAGCACCCGCATAGCACCCCCATGAAATCAAATAAAAATTAATTAAATACAATATATTTTTTAAGACATTTTATCTTGTGCCACTTGTATCTGATTTCTGCCTAAAAAAGAATAAAATAAATTGTGTTACAAAGTATATTTCATTTTCTTGACATTAACGCGAGGTCAAAGTTGAAGTGTCAGGAGTCACGTATTTGGGCACCATTTATGTTTGGCTAGTAGCTTCATGAGTAGCTTGATGTATCGGCTGCAAAATGAAGCGTTTCCTCATCTCAAATAAAAGAAAACGGACTACTTCGCCAAAAAATGACCCCAGAGGAAAGACCGATAACATACCGGACCAACCTCTCGACAGCAACAACAACTTTGTGGAATCCGACGGCACCGCCGCGATATCAGATAGCCCTACTCGTCCTCCTAGCTTGGAGCCCGCGGCCGCGGTTACTGATGTGGGGAAAGACACCGGGACCGGAGCGGCAGCAGTACCTCAGAGTCAGATGGGGAGCCGCTCACGCCGAGGGCCGGGGACGTATTGCCGGTGAGTGGATTTCGCTCTGAGCCCGCTTTTACTGTGTCTGGTTTCCAGAATTGGCGCAAAGCACAAGAGTGTTTCAAAGCCCATAACATAAGTGCTTCACATAAATATTCAATGCAGGCATGGTCTGAATTTAAACAGAGGAAACAGGATGGTTCCAAAATCACCAAAATGTTGGGTGAAGGACATTCAAAACTGGTACAAGAAAACCGGGAGTATATGAAGGCAGTGGTGGAAAGCTTGCGATACACAGCATGCCAGGGAATTGCTCAGCGGGGCCACAGAGAGCATGATCAGGCTGAAAACAAAGGTAATTTTCTCGAAATCCTCAATGTTATTGCTATGTTTGACAAAACAGTTGCTAATAAGATATCAAAAAACCCGTCAAACGCAAAATACACCCACCATGAAATACAAAATGAGATATTTAATATCATGGCTGACATGGTGAGGAAGCAAATTAGTGACGAAATAAAAGAAGCGGGGCATTTTGCCATCATGGTGGACGAGAGCAAGGATATTAGCAAGAAGGAGCAAATATCTGTTGTTGTTCGCTATCTGCACAACGAAACTGTGCTTGAGGCAGCCGTTTAATGGACTTTGTGGTTGAGGCCCCCATAAACCGTGAAAGTACATCAGATGAATCACGAACAAACTTTTTTTATCCTGTAATTGACAGGCTAGTCAATGAACTGAGGAAACGCTTCTCCACAGATGCGGGCGACGTGCTGTCAGGGGTCTCAGCTCTAAACCTAAAGCACAAATCATTTTTGGAACAGCGGTGCTTATTGACTATGGCACAGAACTATGGCATCACTGAGGATAACTTAAATGCAGAGTTGCATCAAGTCCGACGTCTTCTCGAAAGGAAATCACAACAGGGACACTCTGTTACTACCACTTTGGAACTGTTAACACTCATGGCACCATACAAGGATGCGTTTACAGACTACAAACTCCTCTGTATATCCCTGACGCTTCCTGTTACACCTGCTTCCTGTGAGCGATCTTTCTCCTGTCTCCGCCGTTTAAAAAACTATCTGAGGAGCACTAGCGGAGATGCTCGAAGCAGTAACCTTGGACTTTTGGCTATCAACATTAAAAGGGCACGAGCCCTGAACGTCGATAAGATTATCGACGCATTTGCCCTCAGCCATAACAACCGTCGCATAGTACTCCTGTAAATGAAAGTGTTTTTTTTATTTTATTCCCATGGCGATGGGTTGCCTGTTGTGAATGATTGTAAGGATGTCATGTATTGGATTTACATTTCAAGAAAATTTAGGTTTTTATCCCTCATGGTTTTAACCATTTATTGATGGACCCATATGGTTGTGTTCCCACTGTCCTGCAGCTGTGTTTTGAGATAGTGGTCTCATTAATACCTCATTCTACGTGTTCTGTTACATGTTTAAAAAATACGAGTTACTTTTTCATGTGCATGTCAAATGCCTTTGGATAATTTCATAAAACTGAGTTTTATTCCCATGATCTGACAGTGGTAAAATAAATGTTTGGATGTGTGGATGAAAAATGCCTTCAGATTTTTCATTTTAGTTTAACATCTAATTCTCATTTGATGGTGGCTGACAATTTTTCAATATAAAGATAATGTAATTGAAATCCTGTTGTTTCTCAATTTGTGTATAAAAACACTTTAAAAACAATATTAACGTTGCATATCCACTACTGTTTATGTGTGTGAACTGCACTATATTTCTAGGAGCACCCCCAGTCAATATTGGAGCACACCCATAGCACCTGCAGTCAAATTTTTC
This sequence comes from Scomber japonicus, assembly GCF_027409825.1. Classification (NCBI taxonomy): domain Eukaryota; kingdom Metazoa; phylum Chordata; class Actinopteri; order Scombriformes; family Scombridae; genus Scomber; species Scomber japonicus. The sequence goes on along the minus strand of NC_070599.1, from coordinate 19,293,935 downwards.
TGGTGCCGCCCCTGGTTATGGGTGTCTTGGTGGCCTCCCTCACCAGTCTCCTTCTTGCATGGTCACTCAGTTTATGAGCACAGCCTGTTCAAGGCATATTTACACATCTGCCATGTCCCTTCCATTTCCTAATGATTTTTTGTATCCATCCCTTCACTTATACTTTACAGTGACCTTTCTCAGAGTTTCTTGGCGTGTTCTTTTGTCTTCATGGTGTAATTTTAGCATGAATACTGATTAACCAGTGACCATCCAGAAGCAGTTGTCTTTATACTACAATCACTAGAGACACATTCACTGCACTCAAAGTGATCTCCAGTTCACTAATTGTGAGACTACTAGCATTAACTTGCCGGGCCTCTGTAGAATTACTGTAGGTCAATTACTCTTAAGGGGGTGAATATTTATGCAATCACTTAATTTCCATTGTATTTTTAATTAATTGGCATTACTTTGTAAAAATCTGTCTGCGTTGAAGAACAAAGATGTTGTTTTGAGGAGTCCATTATTATACTCTCAGCAGATAGATACGGCAGTCATCTTGGTTATTGCTCTCTAAAAGAACAGTGTAGTTGGACTCCTTTTTCATATCTCTACATGCAGAGTCTGTCATCCCTTCAACAGCTGCTGGTCACTGTTATCTCATATACTCTTAGAATCATAGGAAAGCACTTAAGTAGAGGTGTAATAGGGTGTGATACTGTTTGTTGAGTTCTTGGGGCTTCATGTTAACCGTGAAACTAAAATGTTTTGTCTCGATGACCCCAATCAAGACGATATTAACAGCTAGATGGCCTTACCTTTGTCCCTCTGGGTAAAATGTAAATATAATAAATATATATTTTTTACTAAGGCAGACACACCAAACCCTCTATAACACTTAGACGTCCCCAAAACAAGACACTTTTTTTCATAGGCATAACGTCTCCATTCCCTAAATATGTTCCAGTATTGTCTTTGAAACACTAAGCAACAGGGGTTTGTGCACAGAGCGGAGGGGTTCAACTGCAAGAGAGCTTCAAAACGTGTGAAAAGAGAAAGGGAGACATAAACAAATGCAGTGTAAAATCTTAATCTTTAATTTTAATTAAAAATATAAATGAAAATCTTGATTATACAGTAAAATGTTCCTCAAATGACTTGGCAAATAATGTAATCAAGCTTCATACCACAAACAAATCGTAATACCAGTAAACTGACGAGGATGACTCATGCAGATCACAGTTGACACACCCTCAGTTTGTATCAGTATCACCCAAAACCACATCATGAACATGTTAGTGATAAATTGTTGAGCAGATGAACATGAAGATAAGAAAAAAAAAAAAAAAAAGCAGTAACACGAGGCTTAAAATGGTTGAGTGTCTGTGAAATATAACAAATATATATAGACAAAACACTACAAGAGAAAATTATGTATCTAAAATCAATTATTCATATGTGCTGTTTTCTTGTTCATTCATGCTTTGGCATAAAATATGTTATATCATTTTGCACGTTTTTCACATATATACATACATATATACCTTCATTATATTGTATTGATTGAGATTCGTTTAGCAAAACACCAGTCTATTAATGAAAGACTGAACTAAAAACTAATTATAATGTTGGTTTGTTAAGAAGCAAAGGAAGAAAAGGAGCTTGGTCAACAATTTTCAAAAACTGTAGATGACCAGTTTGAAAAAAAACATTTAAACCCATCAGTAAACTGTTTCTGTACATCCAAACTCACATATTTTATATCCAGATGTGCATTTTAACTTACAGCACACCAGAAACACATTCCCCTCATATCATTACTACTGCTTTTGCACAGCAGAGATAATCAGCGGATCCCCGTTTTTATCATTGTGCATGAGATGTGGACTGAAATATGGGAAGAGCTCATCCCTGAACGAACACTTAGTAAACGAGTAGATGTGAGATTGAGCCGTCACGTTGTAAAAGGACACAAGGCGTTCCTCGTAATCCACAAACACCCCCACCCTATGAGGTTTATGTTTCAGGGTAAGAGGAACTGCTGGTGCTGTCAGAGCTGCATAGTTTTTGCCTTCGTAGTGTACAATTACCCAGTAACCCTTATCTGGGATCAGCGAGAGTTCCCCCTTGCGGTTTGCTTTGCCTCTTGCTACACCCAGGTCCCACCCTGTCTTGTTGTTGACCTCCACCTCCCAGTATGACTTCCCAGACGTCAGCCTGTTGAGGCCCAAGATGCTGCCAAACTGATCAAACCTATTTGGAGCATCAGGGGCTGGCTGGGTCTTTCCTCCATCTCGCACTTTCTTCCCGTCTGAAGAAAGGAGAAGGCATCGGTGTGCAGAAGTGGGGTCCAGCTTCACATCCACTGCAGTTGAATACAAAAGAACAGAGTCATGACAAGGCCTTAATAATCTAATATAGGACTAAATATTGGCTAAAACTTGATGAATTTTATGGCTACCACTCCATAAATAAAGCAGATATAAAGCAGTGTTCAGTTAAAGTTAAACTAAGGATTAACTGGTGCAGAAAATAAGATTTTTACGTTGAGGTTCTGAGGGTGCAATATTGATGATTTGGTGTTATTTTACTGTGGCAAAAAATAGGAATATTGCATCATAAATGCACCAACAATAAAATTTCATTGCATAGAATAACATATATTTTTTGTTAACAAGTTAACTGGCTTGCTTTCTGCAGAATAGTTCATTCACAACAGGAAGAGGCACAGCAAAAAGCATCAGAATAACTACAGTAGCTCACAGTTAATCCCTTCGGTCGCTAACTAGATAACTAGCTAACACATCCAAGAAATGTTATTTATTTGCACAGTGTATTCTTTATGTTACATATTTATTTTTTGTTGACTTTGCCACTTTAGATTTACATTTGCTGGTGAATCACAGTGATTCCTTTGAAATTACCGTAATTGATTTTGGCCTTAACATTTTGCAGCTATAAATGTTGGACATGTTAAGTGAAAATCTATACAGCCTGCCATGATAAAGAGATCAGATTAAGTCAGGATTGAAAGAAACAAAAATGTGTATTTATCTATTTAAGATCAAAAGTTAGAACAGTTTTGAGACACACACCTGCAAATGTAGGGATCCTCTTTAGTTCTGTAGGAAGATAAATGATATTTAAAGTAAAGGACAATAAGTTGGAGACAAAGTCAAGTTAAATAAAAACCTTGATAAACTTAGGGACTTACCAACAGAGGAGAGGTTCTCTAGTTTCTGGTGAATTTGTTCCATCATGGCCGAAGTTGTAGTTCTCAGGGTACCAAAGGAGTATGAAGTGTCCACAGTTAAATTTTTCCAATCTATATACTCATCCAGACAAGTTAGAGCAGAAACCTGTGTGTGAGAAATATCACAATGTGAATGTAAAATACAAAACAAGTGGAAAAATACATGGCATTAATGATGATATCTCTAATCTTGTAAATCTTAATCTGTATCGTCAGTAATATTTTGTACATTAGAAGCATAATATCAGATCTTCAGGACTCACCTGCAAGTCTGGGTTTTTACCCAACTCATCGATCGTCTTTTTGAGCTCATCAATTTCTCTTTGCAGATTCTTGACCAAATCTTGAGCTTCTTTCTTTACTCTCATCCTCCTAAAAATAACAAACAGTACATTAGTTTTACAACAACTGCATACATTACAATGCATTGATGACCTTTAACTCTGGAGTTCCTACTGAACTCCTTAGCAAGGAAGTGTTATCACCATTACTGCTCTACACAAGACCAACCTCTCCTCCAGCGGTTGAAGGGCTTTCTGCCTAGTATCCTCCACAGCTCTCATCACCTCTAAGAACACATTGTTAATCTCCAGCCATTCAGCATCCAAACTGCCCTGAAACGAGTGAAGGATAATAAAAATGTTAAAGAAATATCAATCCAATATCAAATGGTCTTAATCTCTGCTGCAGCTTACCGTGCAGGCTTTCATAGACGATCTGACTTCAGCCACCTTTTGCTCTCTCATCTGAACTTTCTGCTGTAAGACAGCTCTGGTTTTGTCTTGTTTTGCCTTGAATTAAGACAAAAGGGACATTAGTATGCCAAAATAGAAGGGTTAGTAGAATTAAACCCAAAAAACTGAAAGTTGGAAAGGTGGGAGCGACGTCCATAACAGTACAAGACAATAGGTGTTAAAAAGTATTTAATTACAAGGTAGAGTCAAACAGGAAGAGTCTACACCCATACTAACAGTCTTGTCAAGCTGTACTTTGTGCACATTGTTACTATGCCAACATGCAATTTTTTTGCAGATACAGTATAATAACAGGATCACAATCTTAGTTTAACATGTTGGAATTTCTCATGAGCACTATACACAAAGTACAGCTGAGGATAACTGGAGTGTCATTAGTGTTGAAGGCATTTGCTCATAATCAGACTGTATATAAAGACACCTGGTTGACACCTGAGAGCCAGTTTGAAGCCCAGACTTCAAATTAAGCACACTAATTAGAGGGCCCAAATTTAGTGACTGAGACCATATTGACTCATTGAAAAAATTATTTCAATTTAGTATTTCTAGAGAAGTTGACCATTTTTGAATGGGAGTCAATTGGCATCAGCCTCTAGTGTCTGTTGGTGGTATTGCACTTTAAGGAACGTTTGCACCTTCAGCCTCAAGCCGTGGTAGTTGCTGCTTAGTCATAAACTAAAAGTATTGGACCGACTAATAGAGCAACACTGCCATTCCTAGCATGGCTAAATACAATACTGTATAGTTGGAGGTACCTTTAGTAGTTTTTGGGCCTCCTTTTCTTTTTCTTTTTCTTTCTCATTTGGTTGTACTGCTGTTCCCTGAGCTTTCGTTGTTGGTTGCCCAGTGATAATTTGGTCCACCTAAAGGGTGAAAGTTAAAGTTAAAGTTGGACCAAATTATAATATAATGATGAACCTGAAAGTATATACAGGTGGAATAATATACTCTAAAAAGTGACTCACAGGATGAAGTTGGTTTTTCTCTACAGCCTGACTGCCAAACAAATTAGGACTCTGCTGTGTCTGCGGTGCAACAGTGGAGAAATCAAGCGCTCGACGTGCCTTGTCAGAGCTGTTGGCACTTTGATGAGAGCGCTCTGGGGTCTTAAAAACTGTAAAGAAAACCCATTAAACAAAACCAGTTAGTTTTTCTCTGTAGTAGTCTTGTTCTCTTCCTGTTATGAAACAATTACAATTACGGAAACATACGTGATTTGTTTGTCTCCTTAACGGTGGCTTCTGCAGGATTCTTTTGGGTGCTGTAGTCCTTTGAGACTGTCATTGAGAGAGACTGTCAAAGAAAAGTGGAAGGTTAGATTTCATTGGCTTTACTGAGCAACAATACATTACACAGAATTATATTCTCTATGTAAAAACAAAAAACATCTGGGTGAAGTCATTTAAATTGAAACAGTTTTTTCTCCACAGCAGGAAGCTCAGATGATTCAGAAATGTACCTTTGCGCTGGTGGAGAAATCAGGCATTTGATGACTTTTGTCCAAATTGGCAGCAGTTTTATCAGAGCGTTGTGGAGTTTCAAAGACTGTAGAGAAAAACACAGGTCACTTTCAAACATACCAGTGCCGGCCCCCTCCTGTATGTTATTCACTTGTATGAAATAATTTATATTTAACAATTACAGAGCATACATGGTTTGTTCATCTCCTTTAGGGCACCTGTAGCTGCAGGGTTCATCTGGGTGCTGAGATGTTGTGACATTGGCATCGAGAAGGACTGTTAGGGAAAAGTGGAAGAGAAGATTTAATGGATCTTACTCAATGAAACTTTTCCCACTATTCCTGATCTCTCAGTGTGTCCATGACACTTTCAACCACCAAGAGTTATAAAAATGAACAGAAAAATGTAATCTATTCAGGAGGTAAACAAAGGTGAAGTGAATTAAGCTGAAACCATTTTTTCTCCACAGCAGGAAGTTCAGACGAGTCAGAAACCTACCTGTGCAGTGCTGGTGAAATCAGACATTTGATGAGTTATGTCCAAGTTGGCAGCAGTTTTATCAGAGCGTTGTGGAGATTCAAAGACTGTAGAGAAGACGAAGGTCACTTTTAAACACAGCTGCGCCACCCCTCTCCTGTATGTTATTCACTTGTATGAAATAATTTATATTTGACAATTACAGAGCATACATGGTTTGTTCATCTCCTTTAGGGCATCTGTAGCCGCAGGGTTCATCTGGGTGCTGAGATGTTGTGACATTGGCATCGAGAAGGACTGTTAGGGAAAAGTGGAAGAGAAGATTTAATGGATCTTACTCAATGAAACTTTTTTCACTTTTCCTGATCTCTCAGTGTTTCCATGACACTTTCAACCACCAAGAGTTATAAAAATGAACAGAAAAATGTGATCTATTCAGGAGGTAAACAAAGAGTGCATCTGGGTGAAGTGGATTAAGCTGAAACAGTTTTTTCTCCACAGCAGGAAGTTCAGACGAGTCAGAAACCTACCTGTGCAGTGCTGGTTAAATCAGCCATTTGATGACTTTTGTCCAAGTTGGCAGCAGTTTTATCAGAGCGTTGTGGAGTTTCAAAGACTGTAGAAAAGACGAAGGTCACTTTTAAACACAGCTGTGCCACCTCCCTCCTGTATGTTATTCACTTGTATGAAATAATTTATATTTGACAATTACAGAGCATACATGGTTTGTTCATCTCCTTTACTGTGGCATCTGTAGCTGCAGGGTTCATCTGGGTGCTTAGATGTTGTGACATTGGCATCGAGAAGGACTGTTAGGGAAAAGTGGAAGAGAAGATTTAATGGATCTTACTCAATGAAACTTTTCTCACTTTTCCTGATCTCTCAGTGTTTCCATGACACTTTCAACCACCAAGAGTTATAAAAATGAACAGAAAAATGTAAGCTATTCAGGAGGTAAACAAAGGTGAAGTGAATTAAGCTGAAACCATTTTTTCTCCACAGCAGGAAGTTCAGACGAGTCAGACACCTACCTGTGCAGTGCTGGTGAAATCAGACATTTGATGAGTTATGTCCAAGTTGGCAGCAGTTTTATCAGAGCGTTGTGGAGATTCAAAGACTGTAGAGAAGACGAAGGTCACTTTTAAACACAGCTGCGCCACCTCCCTCCTGTATGTTATTCACTTGTATGAAATAATTTATATTTAACAATTACAGAGCATACATGGTTTGTTCATCTCCTTTAGGGCACCTGTAGCTGCAGGGTTCATCTGGGTGCTGAGATGTTGTGACATTGGCATCGAGAAGGACTGTTAGGGAAAAGTGGAAGAGAAGATTTAATGGATCTTACTCAATGAAACTTTTTTCTCACTTTTCCTGATCTCTCAGTGTTTCCATGACACTTTCAACCACCAAGAGTTATGAAAATGAACAGAAAAATGTGATCTATTCAGGAGGTAAACAAAGAGTGCATCTGGGTGAAGTGAATTAAGCTGAAACAGTTTTTTCTCCGCAGCAGGAAGTTCAGACGAGTCAGAAACCTACCTGTGCAGTGCTGGTTAAATCAGCCATTTGATGACTTTTGTCAGGGTTCATCTGGGTGCTGAGATGTTGTGACATTGGCATCGAGAAGGACTGTTAGGGAAAAGTGGAAGCGAAGATTTAATGGATCTCAATCAAGTGAGAATGATAAATGCTCACTTTTCCTGATCTCTCAATATTTCCATAACACTTTCAACCACGTTACAAGAACTTATTCTACAACTTTGTTATTACCCTTAAATAGTTTTGTATCAAATAAAATTATTTTGCCCCAAATTCATTAAGTATGATGAAAATAGAAAAGCAACAGGGTTAAAAAGAAATGAAAGGGAGAATTATTAAATCTGTATTAAGTCATCTCAGCTGACACATACCTGCCAACTGGTGGGGAAATCATGTGATGGATGAGTGTTGTCCGAGTTTTGGGCCGTTTGAAGAGAGCGCTGCTGAGACCCCCAAACTGCAGAGAAAAGATATGTCACCATCAGACATAGCTGCTTCATTTTTTAGTGTTATTTCAAGTGTTTTATTAAGAAACTAAAATCATAATGCATACATGATGTGAACATCTCTATTACTGCATCGTCTGTGGCATCTGTGTTTGGTTGGGTGGTGAGGTCTGAGGACATTGGCATGCACTGTCAGAGAGAGAGAGATGGGAGACAAGATTTGAAAGGTAGCACTTGACATTGCAACAATCTACAGTAAGTTTATCTTTTTTCATTTTGAAAGATGGTCGAAGATATTCAAGACAATGAAATACCTCCTCCTTAATTGGTCCACTGTTCTTTTGATGAGATTCTTGAAACTGATTTTTAAAGATGGATGGTTCGCTCTCTATTGTAATTCCCCTTAGAGTGCTTCCCATCATGCCTCGGTCAATCGTCAGGCACGGGAAGAACGTCTTTGTGGTGAAGTCTGTTGTGTCTGTTCGAAAGTTCAGAAATTATCCATTAGGAGATCTAACTTGTCCTGTAGCAAAGGATTTTTTTGAAACACAACCACACAATATCCAGTCTGCACTTCAGAGGCATTGTAGTAAACTGAACACATTATCACCACGTCATCCTAATGAAGAGCTGGATTTGAGATGTTTCCTCACAAAACACTGTTTTTGTATGTTTTTTAGACTAGATTGATACAACTCAATGAGTTAAGCAAATTCAGAGAACTATGCTATCAAATAGTTCTGTTATTTTTTAAGAATTAAATGTATTAGTTTGTTGTTTATTTCAAGCTGGAGTGATGCTATTTGATGTGGTCCAAAGATGGTACTATATAACTCAACCTGAAGAGGGTGCTATAACATAGAAAACCAGCTGAGATGGTGCCACAGTTGATTTATATGGATTTGATGATAATTGTCATGCAGGATGCTGTGTATTTTAGAGAATGTTGTAAGATTACTTAAACTGTGTTTTCTAACATACTATTCTTGCTTGGCCACCTGATGAAAACATTATTCATTATGATATAGAAGTAAGTTTGACCTTTTTCCAGAATACACATGATCTTCTGCATGTAGCTGTACAAAGTACTTACATTATGCCATTAGTGACATACAATATCTTGTCAATTATGCTACAAAAGAAGCATAGAAAATTGTTTTGACAAGTTTAAATGTCACACCGACGTTTGTTGTTATGACTTCCTGAACACTAAATGCAGCTGTGCTGTAACGCTGTTTCACTGTACTGTATAAATGTACTTGTGTGCTCAGAAGTTGACATCTATAGGGAAATATAGTTAGGTTTTTTTCTCTTTTTGGAGCAGTTAATGATGCCATGTTATGAAGTACAACATAAAATGGAGTAAGGGGTAAACTATACTCACCATATTTGATAGGGATGTTATCATTCAGCAAAGACTCTTCTAGTTTGATTGGAGGTCCCATGTAGGTAAATGTAGGTTTGAACATGAACTGATCATACTCAGAGATCCTCATTCCCTTCGGGGTGCATCCCTTCTTTCCCTGGTGAATTCTTAGGCCCTGGTAAGTGGTCTGTTTTGACCAACCACAGTGACATACCTGTAAACTCATGTCTGAAGTGTTAAGTATCTGTAAAAGACAAAAGTGTAGTTTTATTAGTGTGAGGAGGCATTTGTAGGAGCAACGTTGACTGCTCCTCAATGTGTTCACATCAATGGACTTAACCTTGAAACAACAGTGACATAAGGCATGGTCTTACAGTGATAGTGTTATTTTTCCATAAGCTTAAAATCAAACATTTGGTAACACTGTCCACATCAGGTTTGGCTCTGAGCCGGTGATACTGAACTGTCTCTCTGCCTCTCTCTTGTCTTAAGGCTTTACTTTCCTAAAGAGGAAATCTTGATTCAAAACGAAGCGTATCCTAACTTGAACATTTCAACACTCATAATAAGATATGAAATAAGTCCACCAACACCTATTATATTTGTTATAATTACTGTAAGCTGATATTTTAGTGCATTTTCTCAAACCCATTATTGATTTCAGTGATGTTTTGTAGTGGTGGTGTCAGACTGTGCGGTTTGTAGTTTGAAGGTACAGGACGGAGATTAGACACTTATTTGTCGCCCTCTAGTGGTACTGAGTGCACTGCGCAGTGTCTACTACAGTAGTCCCTGCTGCTTTTAACGAAAACATAGATAAGATCATATCAAACTTTTTTTGATTCCAGGAAACCCCAGGAATATCTAGGACTATGTCTAGGTATAAGAGGAAGAACACAGAAGCAAGACAGGTAAGCAGAAAATATACAATGCAAACCAGAAAGAATGATTACATAGAAAGATAGTGGTGATAACGATCATAAACTTCACCTATATAGCACAGTTATCAGTAGTATGACTAACAGAGCACATTATAAAACACAATAAAATGAAAGCGAGCTTCTTTCTCACCATTGTGTGATTTAATAGCAGCGTAGTACAAACACGCAGTATTATAATCGGATCTAAAAATAACTTGGATCATCGCAAACTTGATTTACTTGATTTACTAGATCACAAAATGCTTTATTCAGACAGCAGACAAAAAGGGATATTTACAAACGTAGGCGACAAACTCGTAGTAACTGGATATAAAAATGATTTTCAACATCGCAAGCCTACTACATTACGAGCTATACTTCACTGTGACCGTAGAAGAAAGATGATAGATTTTTTTTTTTTACAGTCTATTGAGAAAAACAAGTTAATATTTTACACACACACTCTACTGTGTTGCACGCACTTTGGTACGCGCCTCGAAACCTGTGGTGTACCTTTATTTGCATACTCCTGTCAAGCAGTAGACCTATCCTTATATCCAAATATGCATGCGCTGTTTTTGACATAACATAGCATGTGTATGTATAAACATGACCTCTTATAGCCTAACGTTTAAACACGCACACAAATCTATACTGTACCTATCATTTTCCATTGAAACGGTTTTAAGAGTATTTCCTTCAATTATATTTTTGCCAAACAGGAAAAATCTTAATCTTAAATCTTAATCTGTGTCATCATTTATTTATGTTTCCTCATAATTCTAGCAACAAAAATTAAAGTTCTTTAAAGTTTTTGTTGCTAGAATTATGAGGAGAAAAAAACCCCCATCAAAATCAGTTTACCTACAGTATGCCTACCTGACGCTCCGTAATCCTGATGATCCTCTGACTGATCTGTCTTTCATTTCCTCCTCCTTTCTATCAACTCTCCACAGTTTCAGTTTCGTTTCAGCTAAAACAATCCTTTATGTCCCAAATGATCACATACTGTGGTGTCTTTATGCAAATAATCTGTCTGACTCATTTGAAAAAAAAAGTAAGAACAATTAATTGTGTCAGAAAGACGTATTGTATGACGTACAGAAAGTAGTACGTTTACTTTTTATAGTCATAAAAACAAAACAAAAAACATGTATAGCAGAAAGGGAGAAAAAAAGAAAAGACAAATCAAGACATTTATTATTGTATATTTGTACAAATGGACAAATGTACGAGAGAAAAAATACTCAGTCACACAAATATATATATATATATATATATATATATATATATATATATTCCTTATGTGTTTTGAAAGTTATTAAAGACTTAAAGTTGTACTTGAAATGCACATCAAAACATTTAAAAACACTTCAAGACACTTTGAATTGAATTGAATTACTCTCCTTTGAACTCTATGAAGAAAAGCTATTATACTGTACATGTGGTAGCTTACATGGATTTAAAAAATACATGTTTAATACACAGAATATTTATAGAACGGGATATCCATTTAAGGTGCACTCCAGTGATTTTACATGTTAATGACAAGTAGCTCTAACTTCACCTAAAAAACTGTTTATAATATTGACTCAAGAAGGATCTTTACAAAGTATAAAAAATAACCCTGAAGATTTTATTTAGAAGTTGGCATTAACTGAGTAGGTAGGGCCTAACAAAAGACACTATTTAGTCGCATTACGCAAAATAGTATCCAGTGTTTTTTTAAGCTTGTCCCATACCTGCCAACAACACAAACAACACATGTAGCAATTTGTTAGCATGCATGAATGATCTGACATCAGAATGAGGAAGTAGTGGTAAAGCCCTGACTTTCGACTTCCTGTAAGCTTTTTATATATTTTCATACATTTTGGACCTTTGACTATGTTTAACGTAGAAATCCAACATTATAACAGTAAAAAACATTAGCAGAAATCACAAAAAGTAAGAGAAGTCCCATTTAACAAAAAGTTAACATTAACAGTAAAACACTTATTGTAAGTAAGCAAGTCAGCATACACACCCTTGTAATCTTATGCTTTACATAATTACTGGTGTTTTACAGCTGAGATAACCAGAGGATCAGTCCTTTCACCAATATGCAAACTGAAATATGGGCAGATCTCTCCGGTGAACAAACACTGTGTAAAGGAGTAGATATGAGATTTAGCCGTCACGTTATAGAAAGATACAAGACCCTCTTCATAGTCCACAAAGACCCCGACCTTTTGTAGTTTTTCTTTAAGTGAGAGGTGAACAGGTGGAGCTGTCAGGGCTGCGTACTCTTTGTTCTCAAAATGTACAATAGCCCAGTAACCATCATCAGGGTTCAGCAAGAGTTTACCCTTGCGATTTACATCACCTCTTGCTACACCCAGATCCCACGCGGTCTTGTTGCTGACCTCCACCTCCCAGTATGACTTCCCAGTAGTCAACCTGTTGAGGCCTAGGACACTGCCAAACAGGACAAACCTCTCCGGACCCTTGGCCACTTTTTGGTTCTCTTGTTCATCTGTCACTTTCTTCCCATCAGCAGACACAAGGCATTGGTGTGCAGTGGTTGGATCCAGCTTTACATCCACTAGAGTCAAGAGGAAACAGCACACGTAGTAGAAATATGACACATGCAAAACAAACAACACACTGAGCTTTAAAAAGATCATCTATCCTCGTCTAAATTTGAATAATTCCTTGTATTTGCATTCTTTTCTTGTATAGACAGCACTTCTTTAAAACACACCTGCAAATTTGGTAATCCACTCAAGACCTGTGGGGTTAAAATAATATAATTTTGTCAGTTCATCAGTGTCTGTAGATTAAATGCAAAACAATTTAAATGCAATGACCAGTAAGTAAGTGTATGGACTTACTAACAGGAGATGGTTTTTCTCTTTTCTGGTGAATTTTCTCCATTTTGGAAGATTTTGAATTCATCTCTGAGAGCACACGATCGCTCTCCAACGGTCTGCAGTCCAAGCTGCCCTGTGAAGGCTGATGGACAGTGTTTCGGTATCAAACCCTTATCGAGCAAAGAATAAAATAAAAAAGGCTAAAAGTTCACAATCTTACTTTACAGGCTTTTACAGATGGTCGGCCTTCAGGCCCATTTCGTTCTCGCATCTCAACCTTGTGCTTTACGTCAGCTGGGATTCTGTCTTGCCTTACCTTGAATGAGTTTACACAAAAAAAAGGATTTTAAGTCTATGTGCAGGTACTCATACAACCATAACACAACAGCAGTATTGGGTTTTTTGTTGTTTTTTTGAGTTATTTTTGAGAAGTAAACAGGAAACAAGGTATGACATGCAACAAAGGTCCCAAGTTGGGGTAAAACCAGAGACAATGCAGTTATTTGGCATGCGCTGAAACAATTCGGCTACCTGGACACTCATATTGTTATTCAACTAGAAAGACTGACCTATATAAGACTTGTCTAATGTTAAAGACTGAATTTGGATTTCTGTTAATGGGTCAATAGTTTAATAGCCACAATGGAAAATTAGCTATTGTACATGGATATACAAATTTTAGGTTATTCCCTTTTCTTTTCTTATTTTCCTTCTGCTCTTAGGTTTTGTTAGGAAATGTGTGCTGCCCAGCAAACAGCAGTGATAAATTGGCTCATTCCTACATGATAAACCACAAAATGTATAATGAATTAACTTCTTGTGATTCACATATTTTGAATCTAAAATGTTCTTCAAATTGTTGTCTTCTGCACCTTTTAGTACTACTACAAAAATGTTGTTAAAAAAGAAGACAATAGCAGCAATGATACTATACCTGTGATAGTCTTTGATTGACCCAGTCTTTCTGCTTGGCTGTTTCCTGGGTTGTGGTAGCTGAAAGCTTTTGGCCTAATAGCTTCATCTGAAAGACAATGAGTAGTCAAGTATCACTTATATACTGTATAGCCTATAGCCACCACATAGTAACCACCTTAAACACACCTGCAATCATCACCTAACATCATATTTCATGTTTTTGTACTTTCTTGCATCTAAGTGAGGTGAAAAATAAGATTCACTACTAGTATACTATACCTGTGCTGGTTTACGTTCCTGCACTGCTGTTTCCTGGTTTGTAGCTGAGAACATCCAGGCCAGTTGCTTCACCTGAAAAATATGAAACACTCACCGTGAGCTTGATCAAACAGTCATTGAATAAATACTTAATGAATAAGATTAAGTTAAATATCTGCTGTACCTTCAGTCCAATGGGGAAATCAGAGAGCTCTGCAGTTTCACACACTGTAAAAATAAAAGAACATAGTCACTGTCAATCACATTTCCTCAATTTTCTGTATTATTTAGCAATTTCCTGTCTTGAATAAACTGTAACACAACTACATACATGCTTTGGGGTTTTCCTTTGTTGTGGCTTCTGCCTTGGTGGTGGCACTTGTTGAGTCTGGCACCTTTTGCTAGAAACAGGAAACAGGAGCAAGGTTTATAATGCACAAAGCATTTAAGAACATATGTAGTGTTTCATCTCAACTATATCTCTGAACAAAGGAAAACTCTTCATATTGCAACTACAGACACTACAAGAGGAATCCCTGTATTTAGGGGTTTATTTTCATTTAAATTCAGTTATACATAGATATTTACGAAACATGAATTTCTTGGGCTTATGTTGTTACATCTACTAGGACTGAAGCTGAGGATTATTGTCATAGTTTCTCAATTAATCTCTTAATTGTTTTATCTTGTGATGTCTTCAAATGTATTGTTTTGTTAAACCAACAGCCTAAAACCCAAATCTATTCAATTTATAGGGATGTAGAACAGTGCAAAGCAGCAAATCTTCTCGCTGGAGAAGCTTCAAAGCATGATTAATGTCTGTAGGATTCCTTTTCTAGAGATCATGAATATCTGTAGGAAATATCAAGGTGATCCAGGCAATAGTTATGACGAAAAAAAAGGAACTAGTCCTTTACCAGTGACAGTTTTTGATCCTCTCTGTCTTGCTCCTTTGGTTGGACTGCTGTTTCTTTGGTTGTGGTGGCGAAAAATGTCTGGGCCAAAGGCTTCGGCTGAAAGATATTAAGCATTCAAGCATTCAACCAATTAATAATAATGTGATCATAACTGTTAGCACAGCACTTTTCAAATTTGTAAGCAAAACTTTAACCCTCCTGTTGACCTCAAGTCAAGGGAGGAAGGGAGGAAGAAGGAAGGAAGGAAGGGAGGGAGGGAGAAAGGAAAAGAGGAAGGAAGGAAGGGAAGGAAGGAAGGAAAGGAAGGGAGGAAAGAAAGAGAGAAGGAGGGAGGGAAGGAAGGAAGGAAGGAAAGAAGGGAGGAAAGGAAAGGAGGAAGGAAGGAAAGAAAGAAAGTTGGGGAAGGAATGAAGGAAGGAAGGAAGGAACAGTCAAAACAGATGGGGTCAATTTAACCCAGGAGGACAACACGAAGGTTAAGTGTCTGTCAAAGCATCTACCACTTGAGGAAGTTTTTGTTCCTGGTGCTTCTGCTTTGGTCGCTGCACTGCTCTTTCCTGGTTTGTAGCTGCAAACATCAGAGCCAGTTGCTTCACCTATGGAATATTAAACACCCATGAAAAGACCAGAACCCTTTGCTTTTCCAAACAATCAGCAAAAAAACGAACTGCGACAATGTGCACACAACACTGGAAACACAGTCTGCTGTACCTTCATGCCAGTGGGGAAGTCGGAGACCTGTGCAGTTTCACACACTGAAGAGAAAGAAGTAATAATAGAAGTATATAGTACAATAAATGCTCCATTTTCTTAATTATTTAGCAAGTTGCTGTGTTGAATAAATCATACTACATACATGATTTGGGATCCTCTTTTGTTACGGCATCTGCTGCTGAGGAATTGGTTTTGGTGGTGGTACTTGTTACATCTGGGACACTCTGACAGAAAGGTGGAAAGTTCATGATATTTGAGTAATTTTCCAGACTTTTCCAGCTGGTTTCCCATTGTCCAACAAATTTGTTTACAGAAAATGCAAATAATGCAAATAATTTTACTTGAATAGCAGCAACAACTCTATATGCTATGAAGAATATGATTAAAAACATTGTTGCAGTACCTCGCAGGCTCTCTCCACCGCTCTGATGACACTCATTTCTTCTTCCCTCATCCGAACTTTCTCTAAGTCAGATTTCGATGTCTCTTGTTTGGCCTTTGGTGGCACACATGTTCAGTACATGCACACACAGAGATAAGAGAGCACGGGTGGTGGTGACATAATCAACTATTGGGTTCTCTGGCTCCTAACGTGAGGTGAAAAATAAGATTTACAAATAGTTCACGACTATACCTGATCTAGTTTTTGTTCCTCGT
Organism: Scomber japonicus; assembly: GCF_027409825.1. NCBI lineage: Eukaryota > Metazoa > Chordata > Actinopteri > Scombriformes > Scombridae > Scomber > Scomber japonicus. The sequence continues at coordinate 19,277,421 of NC_070599.1, read as the reverse complement.
TGCGTTTCACCTTTGGTCGGAATGCTGTTTCATGAGTTGTGGATGAAAACATCTGGGCCAGTTGTTTCACCTGTACAATGTTAAACGCTCAGCACAATCTTGACACAAATAGCTAATAAAAACATTTTAACCTTTGCTGATTGTTTTCAAAAGTGCAGTAAATTAACATTAAATTTAAAGCTACGTGGAAGTAACTTAGCATTCTATCAAAAGGCCACCAGGGGGCGACCGTTTTGGTGTTAAAAGGACTTCCGTCTCTATACAAGTCAATGGAGAATTCACCAACTTCTCACTTGATTTCTAACCTCAGTAAACGTTTTCAAAATGTGTTTATGGTCTCAATCGCTAGTTTAAAGCCTTCTTCAATGCAGTATGATGTTCATTTGTGACATTTTGGCCTCCCTGATTTTATATGTGACGATAAAGCAGGGTATGCATTAGGGCGTGGCTACGTCCTGATTGACAGGTTGATTGACCAATGTCTTCAGGATCCAGCCCTCGAAACCTATCACAACCTCCTCGCTCCGCCCATGACCCCGCCTCATGCCGATATAAGTAGAATCCATGTTTGAATTTTTCCCAGCATGCACCTGAAATTTTCAAGATGACGCTGCCCAGATTCGAAACTATTGGCTTCCGAGCAGCAGTCCACAAACCAATGGGTGACGTCACGGATGTTACGTCCATTTCTTTTATACAGTCTATGGGGAAGACTCACTAGATAGTCTGGTGGCAGTACAACAATAGTTTTAAGCCGGGTCTACTACTCTACTACTACAGAAGAGGCAAATATCACAAAAAAATGGCAAATTACAAAACTGTCATAAATCTGCTGTACCTTCAGTTCAGCGGAGACCTGTGCAGTTTCACACACTGTAAAACAAAAAGAAAGAAAAGAAAAGAGGATGGTCACTGTCAATCACATTTTTTCTTGATTATTTTGCAATTTAGGGTCTTGAATAAACACAACTACATACATGCTTTGGTGTCCTCTTTTCTTATGGCTTCTACTGCTGCAGGATTAATTTTAGTGGTGACACTTGTTGAGTCTGGCACCTTTTGTCAGAGAAAGGTAGACGGTTTATAATACACAAAGCATGAGCACGAAGGTAGTGTTTCACCTCAACTACATCCTAATCTCTGAGCAAATGAAAGCTCTTCATATTGCTACTAGAGACACTACAAGACTTTGTTTTTAGTTGTGTTTTCAATTTAAGTTGTAGATAGACATTTGCGATATATCGTACATGAATTTCTTGTGTTGTTACATGTTCTAGGGCTGAAGTTGAGGATTATTTTCATACTCTCTCATTTAGTCAATTAATGGTTTTGTCTTGTGGTGTCTTCAGGTGTCTTGTTTTATCAAATCATCAACCTAAAACCCAAATATATTTAATTTACACTGATATAGAACGGTGAAAAGCAGCACATCCTCTCACTGGAGAGACATTTTAAAGCAATCAAGTCAATAGTTATGATTAAAAAAGGAACTAGTTCTTTACCACTGATAATTTTTGATCCTCTCCGTTTTGCTCCCTTGGTTCGACTGCTGTTTCCTTGGTTGCGGTGGTTAAAAATTTCTGCAACAAAGGCTTTTCCTGAAAGATATTAAGTATTCAAGTATCCAACTAATAATAATATAATCAGAACTTTTAGCATAACAACTTAAAGCTGCAGTTTCTGTCAAAGCAACTACCAGCTGTGGCAGTTTTCGTTCCTCTTCAGGTTTCTCCTTTGGTTGCTTTACTGCTGCTTCCTGGGTTGTAGCTGCAAACATCTGGGCAAGTTGCTTCACCTGAAAATGTGAAACACTCAGTGTAAAGCTAGGAAAGAGCTTTACAATCAGAAAATGAACCAATTGCAAAAGTGTGAACATGATTTCAAGTCAGCAAAACTCTCTGTACAGTACCGTCCTGCCGGTGGGGAAATCGGTGACCTGTGCAGTTTCACACACTGAAGAGAAAGAAGAAAATAAATGCTTCATTTTCTTGATTATTTTGCAATTAACTGCCTTGAATAAATGATTCTACCTACATGATTTGGGATCTTTCTTCGTTGTGACATTTCCTGCTGCAGAATTGGTTTGGGTGGTGGTACTTGTTGAATCTGGGACACTCTGACAAAAAGAAATAAAAACTTGATTCTATTTGAGTCATTTCTATTACTAATTCCTTCACAAAATTCAAATCAATGTGTTTAAATGGTATCAATAAGTGTGTTACATGACTGACAGGATTAATCAAAGTGTTGGAATAAACTAATCAGTGAAATTCAGAATCATATCAAAGTGTCAAATTAAAAAAAAGTTTAAATCTTAGCTGCAGTACCTCAGAGGGTCTCTCTGCTGCTTTCTTCTGCATTGTTTCTTCTCTCATCTGAATCTTAAGCTCTAGTTCAGATTTTAGTTTGGCCTTGGCGACGCATATGCACACACAGAGAATAAGATGAAAGTGTTGTTAGCCAAACATGGAACAGAAATGCTTTAAAAATACCATAAAATATGACAATAGAGTCTAAAACAAACTGTTTGTCACCTGTGATGATGTTTGATCCTTGCTTTCTGTGTGTTTAGGTTGGACTACAGTTGGCATTGGGGGCGCAGCAGGTGTCAGGGGTCGAGGAGGTGACAGTGGTGGAACAGTTGGACACTCCCTGACTGATCTATTTACCTGAGAGATGGGATAAAAATAAGATGTTAACTTCATTTACATTGTACATTTCAAAGGCAAGGCAAGGCAAGGCAGTTTTATTTATATAGCGCATTTCATACACAATGGCAACTCAATGTGCTTGTGTTACCATCTGGAACAAAAAGTGACGTAAAACTTCAGGAAGAGCAGCAGAGGAGGGTTTCCCCTTCCTAGGATGGAACGATATGCAACATAAGACCAAGATAGACCAGTTTATCCTGCCAGTCTGTTTATTTTCAACCACTTGTCTTTTTGGACTTTGCCACCCAGCCTGCCCCTTTTCATTCAGTAAGCCTGTTGGTCTTTCTATTTGTTCGAAAGGTGTGTAAATGTACTTTACATTTAATATGGAGTCTAAAACAAACTGTAACCTGTGGTGATGTTTGATCCTCTCTTTCTTTCTTCTTAGGTCGGACTACGGTTGGCAGGAGTGGGGAAGTTGGCAGGAGTGGGGAAGTTGGCAGGGGTCGAGGAGGTGGCAGGGGTCGAGGAGGTAGCAGGGGTCGAGTTCTTGGCAGGGAGCCAGTAGTTGGACAATCCCTGACTGATCTATTCACCTGAAAGATGGAATAGATAAGATGTTAAATCCATTTACATTGTACTTTTCAAAACTAAATAATACAATGTGTTTAAGTCACCATCTGGGACAAAAAGTGAGGTAAAAATTAGTAAGTATAAGTAAATAACTAACTTTACTGGTTTCATTTCATAGTCAGACATTTCCAACACATCTGCTTTACCTGCACACCAGAGTAGAAGTCATGCTGCTTGTGGCCTGATTTGAAGTTCGTGGCTGTTTGGAGAGACCGCTGTGGAGTTGCAAACGCTGTAATGAAAGGAGATGATCAGTCTCAAACATACTGACTGATTTACTAAATCTCTAAATCCTCACTCTGTACATACGTGTGTAGGGCTCCTCCTTGATCGTGGCTGCAGCTGCATATTCTGCCGTTGCTCTTCTGGCTGAAACCTAATTGAGGAAAAAAGTCACTAAACATACTTTAGGTCAGGCTCCTTGTGTCAGGTATATTATTGGAAGCTCAATGATCAATCTGTCTACCTGAAAGATGTTAACTTCATTTACAGTACATAGAGCTTTTCATACTTTGCAACTATTCATGTTGACAGGTAAAAGTAGAGTTAAAATGGTTAATATAGAGCTGATATCACCTTTTTCTATCAATAAATGAATCAATTTTGGGATTGTGATATAATTTATAAGAATTTAATAATTTGGTCGAAGATTAATAATTAGATTTTTGTCATTTGGTTTGGTATCGGTGCTCACTAATGATAGTGATAATTAATAAAGACTGAATTCATTGATGTATTACTTTTAAAAATAGTGGTGTGTTACAGTCTGCAACATGCTGAGAAAGGAGAAAAAAAACAAAATAAAGCTAAAATACATTTTTTAAAGTGTCACATGTCACATACTGATTCTATTTCAGATCTAACCTTCCTCATCTGTCCTGCAGACACTATTTTGGCCTTTTTCTTTTCTGTTTTTGTTTCATACTAATCCCAATCAGTCATGTTTATATGTCAATAAAGTATTAAATCCAAACCCACAATTGTACATAACATGATTTGGTGTTGTCAAGGTAACGTGATATGTTGTAAAGTGCTGTCCCATTCCTACTTATACCACCTTTCACATTTAAGAACTTAGCAGGTGACGTCAATTAAATGCGTGAGGATTCAGCGTTTAGAGCTTAGGTTGGACGTTAGTATTGGACCTAACTCTTCCTCCTCCCTCCCTTACCTGTTCCCTCCATTGTGGTGATGTTTGATCCTTCTTTTCTTTCTTCATAGGTCGGACAACTGTTGGCATTGGTGGAGCACTTGGCAGGGACCCAGTAGTTGGACAATCCCATACCGATCTATTCACCTGAAAGATGGAATAGATAAGATGTTAACTCCATTTACATTGTACTTTTCAAAACACTCAGCAACTACACAAAAACTAATTTTACTGTTTTCACTTCATAGTCACCAAAGTAATCTGCTTTACCTGCACACCAGAGTAGAAATCATGCTGCTCGTGGCCTGATCTGAAGTTTGTGGCTGTTTGGAGAGACCGCTGTGGAGTTGCAAATGCTGTAATGAAAGGAGATGATCAGTCTCAAACATACTGACTGATTTACTAAATCTCTAAATCCTCACTCTGTACATACGTGTGTAGGGCTCCTCCTTGATCGTGGCTTTACTCTTTTTCCTTCTAGATTGGGTTTCCTGTACTGGGTATACTAGACGCTCCCTGATCGGATGATTTGATGACTTTCGGTCCATCTGAAAGATATTAATTTGGTACGTTTCATGTTTTGCACTTTTTATAGTGAGAGAATTTCAACTTTTCATGTCTGTGTTTTACCTGCACACTGGTGAAGAACTCATGCAGCTGTTGGTTTGCCGCTGAGTTTGAGCGTTGTGAAACTGCAGCTGTAGTGAAAGGAGATCGTCAATCTTACAGCAACTGCTTTATTTTCAAATTGGTAAGTAAAATCTTGCTTTCACTATAATCTTATACATACGTGCTTTATACTCCTCCTTGATTTTGGCTGCTGGTGCTGTATATTTGGTACCGGTGGTGATTGGGATCCTCACTCCCTTCTTTGTGCAACCCATCATCCCCTGATGAGTCCTCAAACCATGATACGTCGTCACTGAGGTCCAACCGCAGTGACACACCTGGAGGCTAATTTGTGAAGAGACGTCTTTTGTGTCTGTTTGAGGAATAATTTAGAAGTTGAATTCAATCACTCACTGTGTTCACAAGTTTTTAATCAGCAAATTGAGGATCTTGAATGAACAAAATCAGAAATCTTAGTGCAAAACCCACCACTCTTGATAGAGGCGTAGATTCCCACCCAAAGGTCCTGTTGTTGTTTTGGATGTCCGACATTCCCCCACAGGTACTGCTGTTCAGACTCTTCCACTTTCACACCCTTTGGCGTGCATCCCTTCTTCCCCTGGTGTATTCTCAGGCCCTGATATGTCGTCAGTTTGGTCCAACCGCAGTGGCAGACCTGGATGTTCATTTCTGGTGTCTGCATAAAACATATGACAAAGCACATTGTTGTTGATACAGTGAATGTGGCGTCTCTTCCATTACACTCTCAATTACATTTAAGGTGCATTCAATTTGTACTACAAGAGCATTTTAAGGTAAGCTGCTTGCAAGGCTCTGATGTTTGATGACAGATCTGACCAATCTGAGATGTTTAATTGATGAGCCAAATGACAAAAATTAAACCATTTTAATGATTAATTGTTTAAGTAACCTTCCAGTGTGCTGAGTTTATCTGTCTTCTATTGTTGAATACAGAGCCCAAGCGGTATCTCCATCAGCTGATATTATTGGCAGATATTTGCATATCACAGATGAGTCAATGTGGTTATACCATTTGACATTTTCAGGAGCATCCAGTCTTACTTTTACTCATTTCAAATGACATAAAAACAACAAAAATACCAAATGTAGCTACATTTTAACAAACCTGATGCTGCTTTAACACATTTTGAGTTGCTCATCTTGCCAACCCTAATGTGTCACTGACCCAGAGATATTAGCATCAGCATGTGCACCAATATTTGTAATAAAATATATACAGTTAAATAATGGGCAGCATTTTATTTAATATTTGATCAAAATCTAGATCAAGATCACTTTAACATTACTCTTTTTTAAGCAAAATGTAATAAATACACACATAGATATACATTTGCTGAATTGTTACTGTATTTATTAAAATAATGGTATCTTATACTGATGCTGGTGCTACAAGCTTCTAACAAGTGAGTCAGTGTGACAGGAAGATGTTAGTCTGCTTGTTGTTTCAGGGGAAGCAACAAGCTAGTTTTACCAGGACTACTTTACCTCTTAATGAGCTCTGCCATCACTGTTTTGAATTTCACGTTATGTTATAACATGTATGAGCGGAGCGCTGCAGGCTCTCTCCTCTAGTGAAGGAATAGTCCATTAATCTGTAGTGTACGGGGGAGGGGGCGGGGGTCTTACATTGACACTATTTTTAAATAATCCTTTTATAAGTAATTTTAGGGTATAGACAGCTATATATCTTTCATCTCTAAATGTCAAAATACACCTATAGCTGTTTAGGGCCCCTTTTTCATTTGGGGATGTATGCAGTAGTTAACCCTTTAATGGTATAGTCCGTAACGGATATAACAACAAAAATAACTTTCTTATCAATTCTCTTGTTGAAAAAATATCAGTCAATTTGGGAATGACCTTGCAACTGAGCCTTTCTGATATGAAGAGTTTTATGATGCATTTCCTTATTTTTTCTCTCAAAGACTAATTCAAGGGCTATTATTTCATTTTTAGGGTGACTGCACCTAAAGCTTTTTTTTAAATTGTAAATCATTCGTTTGTATCATGTATATGAAACATGCCTTGACAACTCAGAGGTGGTGAAGTTACATGCAAGCATGCAAAAAGTTTGAAAACAATAACAAAGCTCTTCAACTTCATTATTCTGTTTGTGAGGTTTTCAGTTTAACATTGTGAAAACCTGTCATGCTACTAACAACTTGACTTGAAAATGCATGCAAGACTTATTAACTAGCACTAAAAAGAACAGCATGTATTCATTTGTTACCTACCTCGCAGTCCTCTTTGTGCTCCGTTGCCTCTCTGTCTCTATTTCCTCTCTGCCACAATAAAAAAAAAACAACTGTGGGTAACGTTTATGTTTTCCTGCCTTCAGTTTCGTTTCCGAAAAAATAGAAAAGCCCGCCAAACACTCTCTTTCTATCAAGCCTAGTCATGATTCAAGGTCTTGATTCATCATGGGGATTACGAAATACCAATCTGTTCCAAGTGCTGAATAAAAAGCCACAGAGAGACATTTTTGAATGAAAAGAGATTTTATTTGGATTTAGATTTAGAAGCTCTGACAATAACAAATATAAAACATTTACTAAGTAATCAGGGTACACTGATTTTCCTCCCATCACCGAGAAAAAGAGGTAAAAGGTACCAAATTGTTCCTGTGCAGATCCTTCATCCATCACTGTGTGTGAATAAAGCTGGTATAACCACCAAGTTCTCATGTATAGTATTATAGTGTAACTTTTGATACTATATTGTCTGTAATGGGTCTGCTGTGACCTAAACATAACATGAGACTATACAAGAGTTCACATGTTGGCTCATAACACACGTTCAACCTGTTACTGTACATTTTATACCCTGACTATAGGCAATAGGCATTTATAACCTGAAGGCAGTTGTTGGCTTTGTTCTTTAAATCCCTGCACAGTTGCATCAGTTTAGCTTTTTTACAATGATATCATTCTATGTGAAATGGACCAATGCATGGCTATATAAGAGTCATTATTCACTGTGATGAGGTCTGATAAATTAATTAATCCTCAAAAGAAACACTTAATTTTTGTTCAAAGTAATAACTTACATTATATTAAAATAGTAGTTTAAAGGTGTCCTGTGGGGTTTTCCTGTTTATGTAGGTTTAATCTGTGTATCCCTGAGGCCCAATGATCCGTCCCCATAAAACATTTGCAAAGACACTTAAAGTGACAATTCTGAAAGCTGCACTGGTTACATCCATATTTTTAGGTCTGTTAATGGGTGGAATAATGTTAAACCATTGATAGTATTGTGTTTCCCACAAACAAAATGGACAACCACACATGAAAGCATTACTACATAGTGGTCAAAAACTCCACAGGGTATTTGTCAATGCATTGAAGAAACATACATGTATAATATATAAAGAAATTATAAAAAAAAATCATAGTTATTATTTGGTGGCTTATTTAGTTACACCACTGCCTTTGATTGTGTACTTAATAGAAAAAATCACATTACATTATTATTATAGGCAAGGTAAGGCATAAAAATAAACATTTGACAGTAAGAATTGGAAACAAAAAATAAAATAAAACCCAATAATAGTAAAAATTGGAAAAATTAAAACATACAATTACAAATAAACCCCCCCTACTAATAATAAAAAAATAAAAACAAAGTACAGAAAAATAGAAAGAGAGAATATAATGTCAAAAATTGCAATTAGTAGTACATGCAGTGCTGTTTTAACGCTTAATTTCCCCTTACATTCGATTTAACAAATAATTCAACTATTGTAATCCTACAGATCCTCCACCACTTTGTTCTTGTTTATTTATTTTAAAACCACCAAGCTATTTTACCAAACGCAACTTTGTTTTTGACTACCAACATTTTTTCCACCCCCTCTGAGCAAAAACTGGACTTGTCAACGAGAGTGTTAAGAGATAATCAGAGGATCAGAGTTCAGATCATCTTGTTTTACATGTGGACTGAAATATGGGAAGAGCTCATCAGTGAATGAACACTCGGCAAATGAGTAGATGTGAGACTGAGCCGTGACATCATAGAAGGACACGAGACCTTCCTCGGAGTCCACAAACACCCCCACCTTCTGAGGCTTCTCATCCAGGGTGAGACGAAGTGGTGGATCTGTCAGGGCTGCGTACTTTCCCCCTTCATAATGTACAGCAACCCAATAACCGTTATCTGGATTAATTGAGAGTTTCCCCCTACGGTTTGCGTCACCTCTTGCTACGCCAACATCCCAACCGGTCTTGTTGATGACCTCCACCTCCCAGTAGGACTTCCCAGAGGCCAACCTGTTGAGACCCAGGACACTGCCATACCGATCAAACCTCTCTGGAGCATCATCTACTATTTGGTCCTCACCAGCGTCTTTCACTTCCTTCCCATCATCAGAGACAAGAAGACGTTTGTGAGCGGTGGCTGGGTCAAGCTTTACGTCCACTGCAAAAACAAATCGGGAAACATTTCGGAGATCTAAACACTACGGAAAAGTTGATCATTTTAAAGATGTTGTCAAGAAGAAACAAAATACATTACATACCTGTAAACTTTGGAAGCCTCATGAGTTCTGTAAATAAAGAAATAATTAATTAAGGTCTACAGTACAGTGCATTTTAGTTGTTTTACGTTTACTTTCGTAATGTAACTCCTACCAATTGACGACAGCTTCTCCAGTTTCTCTTTAATTTTTTCCATCATGGTTGTTGTGGTTTTTCTCATGGTGCCAAAAGACAGTGTTGTGTCAAGCTCCACATTTGTCCAGTCTTTGATGTCGTCCATATCTTGTAGAGATGGGTATCTCTGTGAGACGGAAAGGCAGAAAGAAAGAGATCAACCAACAGGTGACAACTAACTGTAGTACAATACGTAACAACTAAAGTTTATAGTCCCACAAACAAGATCTAATGATACAAGCCAAACTTATTGAGTGCATCAAAATCAAAATGTACTTTCAAGTAACTGAAATATCTCGAAGCTACTGAAAGGTTTGAAGTTTCTCCTCACCTGCAGAAAAAGGATGTGATCCTCAAGCACAGAAATATCATCAAGTTCAGAGATCGCCCTCTCCAGTCTGTTGACCTCTGTTTGCAACCCGTCTGTGAGTTCTTTTGCCTCTTGCTCCAAAACCAGCCTCCTTTCCTTCAGTGGCTGAAGAGCTGTTGCATGGGCTTCCTCCACTATGGCAATCACAGCCGTGAACACACTGTCAATTTCCCACCACTCATCCTCCAGGTGCCCCTGAAAATGAAGAAGAAAATCAAGCATTGACTATTTGACATTTTGACTTAGGTACTTGTAACTATTTTCTTTCTTATGAATTTCATTTAGTTGCAGATATGCTACATATACCAACACAACATATTGTGCTGTAATTAGCTCATCTCATCTCATCTTATCTCATCCCTACAAAACTACACTGATTGGCCTGAAAAGCAACACTGGTCATACTTAGACTGAGACAGTTAGGTTTACTACTAGGCACCATTTAAAAATATAAATTTGTGTGGAACACAATAATTAATAAAGTCAAATGAAGTAAACACATCTGTCAGTTTTGACTTGACAGACTGGTCTGATTGGTTATTTTCAACTCTCATACAGCTTACCTTGCAGCTCTGTCGAGACATATCAATCTCCTCGATCTTCGTCATTCTCTTCTTTATTTTCTGTTGTAATGCTGTCTTAGTGCTTGCAAGCATAGTCTGCGGTAGACAAAAAAGCAATTGAATATCCCAACACTCTTTATCCACACCAATCTCATCATGTGTTTGCTTTTTTAGGTGGTTTTGCAACTCCATCAACATACCATAATGTATTAAAATAAGTATACTCTCAAGTCAAGTGAAGTCACCCAAACATATAAAGCCTTCCATGTGTTATTTACCTTCTTCCTGTCCCATTCATCTTCAGTGGAGACAACCTCCTCCTGACCTTCTTCCATACAGCGTACACAAATGCATTTCTGCCGCCTTTTGCTGTACAGCTCCAGGGGGCGGCCATGAGCCAGACAGGCCCTCTCATCGAGGTTGTCCACAGGTTCAACCAACTTGTGACCCTTCAGCCTTTCACTTGATAAATGATTTTCCAGGTGAGTCGAACAGTACGAGGTAAGACACACAAGGCAGGACTTCTTGGCCTTTAGCTTTGGTTCTGTGCAAATGTCGCAGGCGACCTCACCAGGTGCCCCAGTAAACTCATCATCATTTTTCTCTGGGGTCTTTTTAAACTGTTGGATAATGTTTCTCAGGACGATGTTCACTTCTGGAGCTTTGTGCAGAGGCTGCTTGCATAGAGGGCACATCCTATCATTGTAACTAAAGTTGCAGTGCAGACATTCCTTACAGAAGGAATGGCCACAATCTGTAGTAACAGGATCCATAAAAACATCCATGCAGATTGAGCATGTCAGATACTTCTCCATTGGGTCACTGGGTGATGCTCTAGGAGAGGCCATATCTGATGGAATAGAGCAGAAATATAATAATATAATATAGGTAATGTACAGATTATTATCTTCTTATTGTTTTGGAACTTTAAACTTACTGAAGACATGGCTGTTTTTTCTTCCAGGGCTTGAGACTAACGCCATCTTGCCGTCCAGTAGATGGTAGAAAATGTGTTTGGAATGAACAAAGATCTTCTGAAAAGGAATAATTTACACATGATTATTTATTTTAAACTATCGATTAGCAAATGACAAACTGAATCAAGGCTGGACTACAATGGAGCGCATCTTCTCATACTTTTAAAATAATTACTGTCACCGGCTGGCTAGTCTGTGCAAAACCTGAATTGTTTCTATGGTACTGGTCCATCTGTCTTCTATGCCACAGTCAGTGACCTGGCTCCATTATAATTAACACACCCAGCATTAAATATCAGTTACTGTACACAGGACTATAGGGGACTATAAGCTACTGGTCCTGACAGACAAGGAAAGTTGTAGCAGCAAAATCACTGATTGAGTAAAATGAGCAAGGGTGTAGTTTGAAAGAGGAAGACTGTTATTTCCTCTTTCCAAAGTAACATAGTTTTGCTTTAACTCATGGCTGTTTACTGAGCAACTTCTTGATGTGTAACATATTTGTGCTTCGTCACTGTCGGATACAGGATAGTGTTTCTCTGTGATTTCCCCTCCCTCGTGTTTCTAGTGCTCTCCTGTTTGTCTCTCTCTCTCTCTCTTCTTGTTTTGTCTGTGAACCTGGCGTTGGCATGGTTGTCCTCCCAGCTGTCCTGTCTCCTGCCTCTGCTGTGGCACTCACACCTGCCTGCAATCTACCCAATCAACACACCTGCCTCTCATGAACTCATCTACCTGCAGTTATATCTACCCCGACTCTCAAACCTCTCCTTGCCAGATTGTTGTCTCTGCTTTAGTGAATTCTCTGCACCTTGTTTTTTGTGTTTATTAACTGGATCTTTACTCGTGCCTCAGGCTCACCTCCACCTATCCTCAACCTGCCAGGCAGTTATTTAAACTTCACCCTGCATACGCCAGTGCCACTCCTTTGCCCTGCCACTTCTGTCCTTTATTCTCCCGTAGTATCAGCCTCCATCAGAATTCAACCTTGTAATAAACACCTCTTCACTAATTATCCTGCTGTGTGTCCTGCATAATACATCTTGCATGTCCAAAACTGTTACTTTTCACAAAATGGAAAAATCTGATGGAATAGTCCAAATCTCTTTTTAATGCGTGTCATTGGTTAAATATTTGTAAAACCCACAGACCGACGAAAAGCATTGATTTATGATGAAAAGAAAAAAATATGGAGATGCAAGGTTGTTATACTGCAGGTTTAACACACACATTATAAGCCTTTGCATGTTTTAAAATATTTGCTTCAAGTGTTGCTTTTTGCTCAACCCCTAAAGTGATGAGTACAGTATGTGCTGCTAACCATAAAAAAAGATCAAGTCTGAAAATACTGTTATTTAATTCAAGCGATTCAGTGATTTCTTCAACAGCTGCTTAGATCTAGTACTTATCTGCCACCCATAATTTGACCAGCAGTTTACTTTAAGTTTCCCTTAGCTTAAGTGAAGTTTAACCCCTCGTACATATCCAGCATCCAGTGTTGTTTCTCAGTTGTATCTAATAACTTGTTTCTATTATGAAAAAATACCAGGGGCTAAGATGACACATACCACACATCAACATACAGTAACTGCATATTTCTCTCAACACAACCGGGAAACGGATAAATGAAACCACCTCCTGATACTGGAGCTCGATGACACACCTACTGGATACTCAAACCTCTGGTGCATGTGTGTGTATCATTACAATGGCAGACGTTTGCGAAAGTAGACTTGGAAAACAAAAACTAATACACTTCTCAAAACATCACTGAGATAATAAAAAGCTTGTCTAAAATATCACATGTTTAAATCTTAAACTTTTTAGTAAAGCAATGAACCAACAGTCAACTATGGCTTAACAGTAAAACGCATTAATATTTTCCCCAGTCTCTTAAATGTAGATCAAGTCTGAATGTAATATTGTCAGAAAGTACTTATATATGTTTTATATAATGTGTATTATTACCTTTCAGCTATCGAGATGCTCCTTCTGTCTCACACTTCTGTCTCTCTCTCTCTCTTTCCACAGACTGGGAGCGTCCTGTCTTTGGTCATCCTTTCCTATTCTCAGTTTCATTTCTCTTCAAAAGCTCTACCAGCATGCCACTACTTTCATGCAAAGACTCATGTCAACATGGAAATGGGCAACCAAATCACATGTTTGTCTTGTTATGGGTGTGTTACCTGTTGAGCAAGTTCACACACGTCAAAGATTAATTTGGCGAGAGGTTTTTTTTAGGGCTGGAGTTTATCTGTTTATCTTTGTTTATTGATGGGTGTGAGGTGTGTTTTTATTACAACTGAATCATAATATATTTAATCATTAACCTGTGAGACAAAAGCACAACTCCAGCTTTAGTAGTATTGATTCTTTTTTTATTTATTTTTTTACTCATTGATGCATTTTATTGGTTTGTATAAATATGTTGTTCATTGGTACAACCCCCCCCCCCCCCCCGCCCCCCCAAAAAACACACAAACAGTGACATACAGTCCTGAATTTAAGCACACATCATCCTTCAAATAAATTACATCATCCACCCAAGCATAAGTTACATTCATACAATACATTCTCAGTGTGATACCATACTCTGGACCAATCTTGTTTTTTTAAGAATAGTTCTTGTAGTTTTTAAGGCGTATTGTTTCTTCAAATTGGCACAAATCATCATTAGTATTTTATTTACGCAAAAATCAGTGCTAAAAACAATCCAACAAGAAATACATCTGTTATGAGCAATAGTTTGGCATTTTTAAAAGAAAGAAGCTTATTCTCTGCCTTACAGTGTGTTAGTTAGAGGAGAGGATTGATACTGGACGTTAGCTTAGATTGATGATTGACGTTAGCTTAGCCTAACTTAGTGTAAAGACTGTAAATTAGCTCCAGTGTTTCACTGGAGCTAATTTCCTCCGAACAACTCCAAATGACACCAAAGTTGTCTGGGTGAGTAAAATGATTATAGTTTATGCTAGAAATAAGGTCCAGGTTGTAAAAAACAGTAATTATCCTTTAATTTAGATTAATGATTGACATTAGTTTAGCCTAACAGTAACTTTCGTCTGTCCAGCAGTTACATACTCTGATTTCCAACAACTCTAAAACTCACAAATTAACATGTTACATCTTATTTGTTTAACCTACACAAAAATGGAAATGTAACCATAACAATTAGGGAATTTATTATGTATTATATTTTAAACAGATTTTTTTTTTTAATTAAAAATGGCTCCAGTGCTCTTGAAGTTGAATCGTCATCTTGTTCATCCAGCCATTAATATGAATCAGTGTTTAGAAACATCTGTAGAGACAAGAGAGAGGCTACGTTACAATATATAATAAATAAATGAATTGGTTTTCTGATGGGTGATGTATTATCTTTCAGATGAGACCTGTAGGAAGTGGAGGTTGTCTTCGTTCTGTGAGAGCTGCTCCAGCTCGGTGTTTCTCCTCTGTAGCTCAGAGATTTCCTCTTCTAGCTGTTTGATGAGCTCTTTGTTTTGCACCCATGCTTCTTTCTGATTTTGTCCACTTATGTTTACAGGGCGCTTGAATTTCTCAACTTTACTCAGTCTCTCCTGAACGGCTTGCTGAATTTTCACTCTAATCCTTTTTAGTTTAACCTGTGAGGGGGGAAAAAGTTTGTCAGCACAGCGTATAGTAACTTCGATCGATTACCTAAACTCAGTCATCTTAAAATATGAGACGGAGAACAGAAGTCGTCTAACAGCCAACTGGGATCTTTATTGCAGATATTCAATACGAACAGCAAGATAGACCAACGAACGGCAAAACAGCCCCGAGGCGCGCCCTTACAGACCCTTTATACCATTGATTGTGTGTGGTGTCATGCGTCATTGTGTACGTGCACCAGGTCAAGTTGACCTGGCATGTTCAGGCTAATTCTCAGTTCCTTGAACTATTCTCAAGTGGCAGTGGCCAGATCTCCCTGGGAATATTAGACATGGTGAAAAACAACTCCTTTTTAAGGAGTTGATGGAATAAACAGTGTAGGCCTGTTGAGCAATCTACTAATCTTTCACCTCTACTGGTGTTTTCCTCGTTCTCCTGTCTGATACACACAAATGTAGGATTCGCCTCTACAAGCGAAGACCTGTAGGCAATGTAACTGAAAAGAAACTGATACTCATTTACACATAGCAGAGTATTACTGTTGCATTGTTCTTTATAGGTTAAAACTTTAAAGCATGTTGAACTTTAAGTCACACCCCTTAGTGATGCCAATTTGGTATTATTGCCTTTCACAGCTGATGTAAAACAGACTTGCTTTCACAGTACAAACCGGATCCATGAAAGTTTACTCTCAGAGTGATTTGTGTACTTCCTCATCAAAGATGCTATGTGCTTGTTTTAAAATGGGATCATATTTACATAAATTGTGGGTTTTTTGTTCAAGTATGTGATGAAATGAGATGTTAAACATGTCATTCAAGTGGTTTTAGCTTGTTTCCCAAAATTAAAACCAGATTTTCTGTAAAAGTTGTAGCTTACTGTCATAGAAGTGATGTTGACACTTGCCCCCCCTACATGCTCTTTTGTATTCTCTTTCACTTCATTGATGTGGTCAAGCATAATACACCATTAAGAAAAACTGCTCAAATCTCCAGCTTAGTTTTGGAGCACCCTCGTAAACAAGAAACCAGACCCATATTGTACACATGTAGATTTTCCACCAGTTTTAAGTTATAAGCAGTGAAGTGATTTGTGCTAGTTTTAACCTTCCTGTTGTCCTCGAGTCAAGGAAGGAAAGGAGGTAGGAAGGATGGAAGGGAAGAAGAAGGAAGGAAAGGAGGGAGGAAAGAAGGAGGGGAGAAAGTGGGGTGGAGAAAGGAATGGAGGAAAAAGAGAAGGAGGGAGGGAGAAAGGGAAAGAAGGAAGGGAGGAAGGTAGGGGAGGAATGAAAGAGAGAAGGAGGGAAGAAAGAGGGATGGAAGAAGAAAGGAAAGGAGGGAGGAAGGAAGGATGGAAGGAAAGAAAGAGAGAAGGAGGGAGGGAGGAACAGTCAAAACAGACAGGGTCAATTTGACCCGGAAGGACGACACAAAGGTTAATTATATTCGATATCATCATCTATTAAAGGCCGGTCATGGCGGAGAGATTGACGACTTAAATTAGTTCCAAAGTGCAAACTGAACAATTTGATCTCTATAAAAAAAGCAGTTCTCGGATGTTGCATCATCTGTGTTACACAACATAGTAACTGCACTCCTGATATGCTACTTTTATCAGACTTTACCTTCTTCTTTGCAGCTTCCTTGTTGACAGAAATAATGTGATGGCCCCTGTGTTCTGTCTGTGCACACATGGCACAAATGCATGTTCGATCGCTCCTGCAGAACCTGTCTAATTGCTTTCCATGCAGTCTGCACACTGAGTCCTCCAGGTTCTTCACCACACTGATCAGTAGATGGCGCCCAAGGTCTTCGTTCTTGTAATGTGGCTCTAGATGAGTATCACAATACGAGACCAGGCACACCAGGCAGGACTTGACTGCTCGATGCTTTTGTGGACAGATATCACAGGGAACCTCTCTGGCTCTTAAAGCCACAGTTTCTGCCTCAGTTGGAGCACCAGTATGTTGACTTTGGTTTGTTTTGAGTTGCGGCCTGGTGGGGAAGAAGACCTTGCAGAGGGGGCATTGGCAGGCCCCATTGATCCTCCAGTATTCTCCTATACAGGCAAGGCAGAAGCTGTGTCCACAAGGGAGGGAAGTGGGGTTGGTGAACTTATCCAGACAGATGCAGCACTCAGGAAGCTCTGACATGAGGTCAAAAACTTAATGTCTGCTTTTTGTATGTATGTGCAATGCAACCTGTCATCTGACTGGATGTGGTTTTAGCATGCACAGATGATGGTTTACTCCACTGGTTGAACAGAATATATCTGCAGAGAAAGCAAAAAGTGTATTAGAGCATATAGTATATATCTTGCAGCACTTCTGATTACTTTAAAGGATGAATACAAACATTTTTTCTCTCTATGTATGTCATTTTGCTGGGAACAAAAATTAGAAACTTTTATTTAACTGTTTAATAGCATAAATTAAGGAGATGTTACAGGTTTAAATGGGTGAAACATTGTAGATCTGTGATGACCCTGCAGCTTGCTGACTTATGGAGGACCTAGGAGGTGCAACAGACAATAATACCATAGCATAACACCTTCCTGTACAATCAAAACAAGTTATATGAAGTGCTTAACTGTCTAGTGACTAAAAATGTCAAATGACCTCCAAGATGAATATCATTCTGTTTGAGGCCTGACACCCATGTAAAACAGATCTGATTTGTTTTGCTGTTATAGGTTCTCACAGTAGCTTCATGTGTCACTATAACCAAAAACAAGTTGAGATCACCACTTAATTTAACTCTAAGCACTCTCTGACTTCATAAAAGTTCACATATTGCATGTGGTGTCCAAGCTTCTCCTTTCTGCTAGGTTAATAATTACACATAAGATAACAGAGGCTGATATGAGGTGTACATGCATAAGGGATCATCCATAACCAACTGAGTAGTGTGTTCGCCCCTTACCTCCAGCAAGTGCAAGAGTATTAATCATGGATTGCATATCATAGAGTGGTGAGATTGCTACGTCACAGTCATGTGGTAAATTCAAAATATTGTATTGTATCTTTGGGCCAATCAGAAGCCAGTATTCTGTCTAATCTTGAAACACTGCATTAGTCAGTAGACAAAGTAAGAGCATAAAAATAAAGTTCTAATTGTGGATTTATGTTTGGACATGTCAGTCCATAGTAAATCAACTAAAACTGACTCACTCATAATTGTAAGCAATGTAAAGAAGTTCTAGCTTTTTACTGACATTTGACCAAAAAAAAAATTGCAACAATAATCAAATATTTACCACAGTGTCAGAATTAAAATATAAAACTCTCATACCTTTCTTGTGTAGCTGCCAGCTTGTCTTTCCCGAGGCTCTGACGGTGTTGAGTTACACTCTGATCTGTTGGTTCTTCCTCTGAATAAGCATAGACACACCTATTACTGCTGGGAAAGAGGGCAGCTCATTTCCTGTTTACTCATAAACCTATATATGCCTGATAAGATAGTGGCATATAAATGATAAGAATGTGGCACTATAGTTCAGCTTAAGCTACAAAAAAGGATAATAATGCAAACACATATTTATTCCGTATTCAGTATTTATTATAAAAAGGTTGATAGAATAGTATTAACATTAAAATACTCCCACAGACTTCCCTCCTATATGTGTCAGAATAACTACAGTAGCAAATATTTTCTCAATCTTTACCATTGATTATTATTTTTCTGTCCCTCTGATCTCATTAACCCTCCTGTTGTCCTCGAGTCAAGGAAGGAAGGGAAGAAGAAGGGAGGAAGAAGGAGGGAAGGGAGGAAGGATGGAAGGGAGAAAGAAGGAAGGAAAGGAGGGAGGAGGAGGGAAGGGAGGAAGGAAGGAAGGAGGGAGGGAAAAAGGAAAAGAGGAAGGGAGGAATGAAGGACAGGAAAGAAGGAAGGGAGGGAGGAAGGAGGGAAGAAAAGAAGGAGGAAGGAAGGGCAGAAGGAAGGAAGAAAGAGGGATGGCAGGAGGAAGGAAGGAAGGAACAGCCAATTTGACCCGGGAGGACGACACAAAGGATAAAACCCAAAATGTAAACAAATATTGTGCCACAATCTGAGCATGCACTGAAATAAACACAAAGCATTGTTATTAGACCTTATCACAAAGTCATTCATTTTATTAACGTTTATTTAATCAGGTAGGAAAGAAAGACCTGAATGTACATTAAATAAAAACATAATGAAGACACTCTCATGAATAGAAATACAATGGTAGTAACAATAAATAAAAACAAATGAGAAATTAAAAGTACATAATGCTGAGTGAAACATCAACCATTCATCCGATAAGAGTGAGAACATAAAACCTCATCACTTTGCTGTGGGGAGATTTAAAACCTTGTTTCTAAAGTGTTGGTAATTTATAAGATTATCCATTTTTAAACTGCACTGTAGCTTCCTGCTGGAGTATGGAGCATGAAATTGAAAAGTGGTCTTTCCAATTTTAGAGTTGAGTTTGAGTACATGCAGTGTTGATTAATAATGTACAAAGAAACAATATCTTATCATACATATTGATGTAGTTATGTTTTGGTTAAATTAGACCCCCGAGAGGTCGAACTCCCTGTTGTAAAACTCTATTAACAAGAGATCCAAATAGACTCATCTGGGATTTAGGAAGTGTAGTAAAAAAAGAATATATGAAAATCCATTGCAGCTAATCATGTCTGAGTTCTGAAGCATGTCTTTAGGTAATTAGGGAACGTCGTCATCAAGCTGATAAAACAGTGTTAAATATGTTGTTTGTTTGAGCTGTTAAAGAGAGTCCAAGTCTTAAAGAGGGTCCAGGTCTTCAGGAGAACAGAAGAGATCATTAGGATAAAGTTACTGTCTGCAATGAGAAAGGTTTAGTATCTGAGGGCCTTAGTGGGGTTGTGAGCAGTGGTGTGCACAGACTTTTTGAAGGGCAGGGGCGAAAAGGAAAAAAAGGCCACATACAGCACGTTCTCGCCACTGAAGAGGGCAGTTTAGTGTGTTTTGCCAACCAGGAGGGCACCTTAGCACACATTTTGGCTCCCAAGAGGGCACTTTAGCGCGGGTTTTGGCTCCCAAGAGGGAAGTTTAGTGTGTTTTGCCAACCAGGAGAGCACCTTAGCACACATTTTGGTTCCCAAGAGGGCACCTTAGCACACATTTTGGTTCCCAAGAGGGCACCTTAGCACGAGTTCTGGCTCCCAAGAGGGCACCTTAGCACGCGTTCTGGCTCCCAAGAGGGCACTTTAGCGCGCATTTTTCAACAATTGGGCCATGATGGGTGGCGGCCCTGCCCCCCCCCCCCCCCCTTGTGCACACCACTGGTTGTGAGGTTTGACTCTGATTAGTTATTCTTTAGCTTGTGTGAGAGTGCCAAAGTGAGTGAGGAGAGATGTTTCCATTGAGGTAATAACCAAAGGCTCTGATTTCTTTGCCCAACTGTACAAATAGAAGTATGGGAGCAGTGTCTCTGTGAAAGATTCTCCTGTGAAAGAGTAAATATGCGATTTCTCATTCACGTCATAGAAGGAGACTCGGCCTTCCTTGTAGTCCACGTAAACTCCGATCTTTCGTGGCCTGGGACACAAGTTAAGAACTGTGTAGGGTGTGCGTTGAGCTTTATATTCAGCACCTTTCTTCCCTATGGCAAAAAAGCCATTTTCTCTTTTCACAACAATCCTCCCAGACCTGGTTACCGTTTCCTTGGCAACACCGACGTCCCAGTCATTTCTAAGGCCTACTTGGACTTCCCAGTAGTGCCGCCCAGAGGTGAAGCCCTTTGTGCCTAAAACCATGGGACAGTCAAACCTGTCTGAGTCAACATACAATGAGGGGCTCACAGTTTTGGAGTACTTCAAACGTTTACCAAATTCAGACACCACAAGGTAGCAACCAGCAGTGGTCGGGTCAAAGGTGACAGACTCTGGAAAAAAAAACCAAAAAAACAAAATTAGAAAGCTTTCACCTGAAGTAATAATAAGATCATTTAATCCACAAGTTAAAAAATAAAGCATGTGTATTTGTGATCTCACCTTTATATTGTCTCATTCTTGTTAGTTCTGTAATATATGAACACGCAACAACACCTCAGTTATGGGAAATTCATTAAATAGTCTTCATCTTCACTGATGAGGCAGATGCTTACCTGTGTTCGTCAGAGTTTTCAGTTCAGCTTGAAACGTGTAAACAAGATGAGACATTGCTCTCCTCAGAGTCTGCACGTACACGTCTGAGTAAACCCTGATCTGGGACCAGTCCTTGCTGTCTGAGAGTGTGCGCAGGTCTTGCAAAGTCTACAGTGATTCACAAACACATGATCATGAGTGGCACAGTGCTATTGTTACTCTCCTTCAAAAGAGCAAACCATATACAGTACCAGTCAAAAGTTTGGATACGCTTCCTCATTAATGTGAATTATTAGTATAGGTTATAAGTTAAGTGTATGTTGGTGTCTCTTTTGTTCAGTAACCTGCAGAAGGTGAAGGTGGTCATCACTTTGTGAAAGCTCCTCTAGTTCAGAGTGTTTCCTCTGCAGTTGGTTGATTTCTTCTTCCAGCTCTTTAATCAGCGCTTCGTCTTTGTCTTGACATTTTCTGAGCTTCTTTTCAATACTTGAATTAATTTTCGTTTGCATTTCTTGAACACGACTCATCAGAGTATTGAACAGCTTATCACTGTCACCAGACTCTTTATTTGCTTTCTCCTGTAATAAAGTAAAGAAAATATGTCATTAGGACCAATATATACATGGTGAAATTATACATGTATAAAATGTTTGCAGTACTTACTCTTCTCACTTCAGATGATTCTGTAAATTCTTTTATCTTTTCCATTCTGGCCTCAATCATCATTTTGATCTTAGCCTTTTTGGACTCAATATTTCCCTAAAAGCATAGAGTTAAATTATTTTCAAAAGGGTATAAGTCAGTCATTATCTCATTTTGAGGTTAGCTCACCCTTTATCTTACCTTCTGTAAAGCTCCTTCCTCCTCGACATGCACTGTGTCGTGGCATTTGTGGTCTGTCTCTTTGCACAGTAGACAGATACACACCTGTTCATCCCTGCAGAAAAGGTCCAGCATCCTCTCATGCTTCACACACATCCTCTCCTCCAGGTTAACCACCGGCTCGATCAGCTTGTGTCTCATCAGGGAGGGAACTCTTTGGTGAGGTTCCAGGTGGGTTTCACAGTATGACGTCAGACACACCAGGCAAGACTTCAGGGCCTTAAACTTCACTTCTGAGCACACATCACACTTCACCTGCCACGGTGCATCAGCGCATTCCAGTGTCTCAACTTTCTGCTTCTTTATTTGGACTGAAATCTCATCAATAACCACATTTGTGTAGATCTCAGGTCTGACGTGGAATCTTTTATTGCACATCGGGCAGTGACATAACTCACTCTTGTCCCAGTGCTGGCTGAGGCAGGTCTTGCAGAAGTTATGACCACAAGGTGTGGTGACTGGGTCACTAAAGACATTCAGACAGATCGAGCACTGGAAATGATCCTTAGGCAATGAGGCGAGGACATTCAATGATGACATTATGGGTCTCTGCAAGAGGAAATGTAGTTTGTGTTTTCTATTTCAGGTCTTTTTTTTACATTATGTGCAACCATTACCACAATTGTTTTGTTTTGCACTGAATACAGACATAAAAACTACAAAATATGATGAATGATATGATATGATATGATGATATGATAGATTAGTCTTTGTCATCAAGTCTATTTTTAGGTTGTTTTTAATGCGAGTCCTGACCCGCCCAGTGACTCACTTTCATATGAATCAGCTTGTGGTTTAAACATCTTAATGACATATTACTGTATCTTAGAGGTGTGTTTTTAAAACCATAAGTAAAGCAAACAGTAAAAAGTGTTGGAAAAATAACTCACCAGATTCTTCCTAGTCCTTCTGTAAATTCTGAGGTCTGAACCGACTTTCACATGCAAGACGGAGCGCAGTGATCATAGCACAATAAACAATTCAATGCTCATTACATCTGACAGAGAAATAGATAAAGACCAGCCTTAGAGAAGCTGAAGCAGGTCCAGTCACTTTAGTGGGTGTGGTGAAGTGACTTCATTTTGCTGAAATGAAACTTACAGTAAAAAATCCATGAAGCCAGAAATAGTTTAGAGAATATTTGAGACACCATTTATTGTCCAGAACCATGACACAATTATCTTTAACAACCTTTACAACATCAGCCACATAAAAATGAACATGCAATCACATCAAAACATAATTAAAGTAAAAATTACCTCTACTTTTTTACTTTAATTTGGGTATACATTGTTTTGCTCATGCTCTGCTCATCTGTGTTCTTGCTGAGAGTTAGATTTGACATTTATAGACATGAGGGCGGTATCCATCTTTCCCCTGCTGATTCCAATCTTCATGCTATGCTAAGCTAAGCTAACTACTAACTACTGATGGCAGTAGCTTCATATCTCTCAGCAAGACAGCCAACAAGCATATTACCCAAGTTCTTAAAATCAACTCTTTGTGGAACCTCAATGAGCTAATATGAATACATACAATGTGCAATTAATATATTTGTTGAGCTATGCTATACATGTTATTAATGTACATAAAACACTGGTTTTCAAAATACAGTCTGTTTGCATTTTCATAAGGGTTTTCCAGCTTTTTTTAATGTGTTATTTTATCTTAAAACCTGTCACTAGCTAGGTTTGATCGGGCTTTTCTCATTCACAGGAGAAATCACAAAGGTATCTGAGGCTTTGTCGCAGCAGTACAGGTAGAAAAAGGGCAAAATCTTCTCTGTGAATGTATCTTTGAACGTGTAAATATGAGTCCGAGCCTTCATGTCATAAAACGACACTTGCCCCTCCTCATAGTCCACGTACACGCCCACTCGCTTGGGCTTGGAGTCGAGGGTGAGCATTAACGGCGGTGATGTTGACACTCGGTACTCTTGGCCTTTCTTCATGGCCAGAGCCCAGTAGCCATTGGCCGTGCTTACAGAGATCTTGCCCTTCCTGTTTACAGAAGACTTGGCTATTCCCAGGTACCAGTCGTCCTTGTCCCCCACCTGGACTTCCCAGAAATGTCTCCCTGAGGTGAAGCGCTCACGGCCCAAAACGATGACCACCGTGTCAAAGCGCTCAGGGTGGTCAGGGAGGTCCTGCCACGCCCCCAGGTGTCTCACCTGACGTCTGTCCTGGGAAAGCTGCAACCACGGGTTGGCTGTGTCAGGGTCCAGAGTGACGTCCACTGCAGAAACATAACAAAGGATTTAGTCGGAGAGTTTTGAGAGGATGACAAAATTACAGTGAAGCAGATCCCAAAAAACAAAAAACATTACCTGTATATTTCAGAACCTTTTTGATCTCTGTAAAAAAAAAAAAGACATTATCTTTTTTCAGGTGTGGCTTTCAATTTAAAACCAAAATGAACAGAAACCGAATAAAATATATATGAAACTGCTAAAGGAAGTCCTACCACTGTCAGCCAGTTTTTCGATTGTTTCATTCAATGTTGTCTCCAGTTGGTACACAGCCCTCCTGATCATGCCTACGCATATGTCATTGGGTACATTCGTCTCAGACCAGTCTTTGACAGCTGGTGGAGTGCAAAGAGCCGGGAAGCTCTACAGAGACACAGTACAAGACATGAAATGGTAATTTAAGTTTAATTTCAAAATGGCATGTTAACAGCATAATAAACCTTAAAACATGTTCAGGACTAAAGCTCAAAGAGAACAACAAAATGCTCTCTCACCCTCAAGAAGTGAATGTGGTCGGTCCGAGCCATGTTTTCCAGGTCTGTATTCCTCCTTTTTAACTCAGCGATTTCCTGCTCCAGTTCAGTGATAAGGTTCCCAGCCCACCTCTCAGTCTGCCTCTGCTTCTCTTCCATGGCCAAAACCAGGTTGGCCTGAGTCCTCTGGATGGAGCGCACCAGGTCTGAGAAGACCTGCATGCTGTCCTCGATCTCTCTCTGAGTGCCAGCCTGGAATCACAGTGTTTCATTGAGCGTCATAGTGCTCAAGATGAAATAGAAAGAAAATATAAAACTCGATTCGAAATATTAATGTGTGTAAATACAAACACTGAGACTTTTTGCAGCAGCTGACTCACTTTGTTGAGCTCCACAGAGTGCTTGATCTCCTCCACCTTCTTCACTCTCTGGTCAATCATATGCTGGACGTCTATTTCTGTCCTCTTCAGCTGCGCCTACACAACAAGATGTCACATTAACAACAATGATGATTCTACATGAATGAACATATTTGATCCTCAGTTACAGTTTGTAGTTATTTTCTTGTGAGAACAGGAAGATTCTTGTGTTTTATGTGGATA
This sequence comes from Scomber japonicus, assembly GCF_027409825.1. Taxonomy (NCBI): domain Eukaryota; kingdom Metazoa; phylum Chordata; class Actinopteri; order Scombriformes; family Scombridae; genus Scomber; species Scomber japonicus. The sequence continues at coordinate 19,251,854 of NC_070599.1, read as the reverse complement.
TGGACTATGGATCAGTTTAATGTATATGTGGTGACTGACGCTGTTGGCCAACAGTCTTATAATGCACAATTAAGATTAACAAATAATGTTTTTCTTGGATTAAACCCTGGAATTTACTACATGGAGTCATTTAATCATAGATTTACAGAGTAACCTACAAGCTCAAGGTTCACCCTTGTAAAATTAGGAAGGTATCTACTGATACAGTGGTCTGAATGATAGTACTACCTAGCTTACTCTAGCAACAGTGACACACCAGTATTTCATGATGGGCTGTATGATGGCCTTTAATATGAGCAGTAAGTAGAAATAACCCTAACCCTAACCCTAACCCTGGAGGGACCTTGTTGCTGCCCTATGCGCCAACCGGCGCGACGGGGATAACTAACTAAACTAACTAACTAAGTAGAAATGAGTAATAGTACTTTTGACAATTTTACAACTAACAGCCATTCATGGATTTGAGAAAATCTGTCTGTGTCTAGACAGAAGGCCAAAGCTAAGAAAAGATGCATTTTTAAATTTAGCTAGTTGAGTTTGGATATTGCCTTAGATACAGACAAAACTGAACATAGAAGATAAGCTTCATATGTCCTTTGTTTCCATAGTACCATAGTACCGTCTTCTAGCCACTTAAAAGGGATATTTCAAGAACTTGGTATTAAAATCATAGAGCAATAACATAGAGTCTTGTCATAGCTATAAAATACCAGGCAACCAGTGGAGAGTCCAGCAAGACACTCACTCTGTCCAACCAAGAAATAGTCTGGCACATAACGCCTCATAAAACCTTCATAGTGACTTTGAAGGTATTGGTTGGCAGCTTTTGTTCCCTTTGGAGAGCAGGCTTGCTGTTTCCCCCTATTTTCAGTCTTTATGCTGAAATAAGCTGATCATCTGCAGGCTGTAGTGTCAAATGTACTGTACAGACACGAGAGAGACATTCAAATTTTTAGTCTTGGCAGGAAAATTGAAAAAGAGGTTTTTACAAAAATGTCATGTTATCCTTTTTTAAACTCTTTGGACATGGTTCACCTTGAGATATACAATGCATAATGTATTTGTTGTTTTTTGCTTTTTTATGTGCTTTTCAAGTCTTGCAACCCGTTTCAACGCATTTGACTTAAGGAACAAACATTAGTACTGAAATGTTTTCAGTCTTGCACGTGTATGGTGGAATGCTTCTCAACCTCTGAGAAACACTTGCCTGACTAAACCTTTATCCTGTTTATGTGGAAAGTTACAAATCTGTCTCACCTTTTTCTCTGTCCATTCTCGCTCCACAGGGACAGTGTAGTGGGCCCTGTGGTCTGTCTCAGTACAGAGTACGCACACACAGGTCTGATCCTTCTTACAAAACAGCTCCAAGAGCCTTTCATGCTTTGGACACATCCTGTCCTCCATGTTCGCAACAGGCTCCATCAGCTTGTGCTTTGTGAACCTGGCGGTGTGAGATTTCAGGTGCTCCTCGCAGTAGGAAGTGAGACATACAAGGCAGGATTTGACCGCTTTCGGCCTGCCTTCCCCTAGGCAAACGTCACACAAGACCTCCTCCCAGTAAGACAGTGGGAACAAAGGAGAAGTAGGTGAAGGTGCTGCAGAGGCAGGGGTTTGAGGTGATGGTGGGGGTGATGTTTGGGGAAGTGGTGGTGGTGGACGATGAGCTGAATTCTCAGGTGATCTCCGAGGGGAAGTTCGGGGCGCTGACGCTCGGGGGATCAGTGGTGGTAACTCCTCTTGTGGTGCCTTCTTATCTCCTGGTTTCTCCTTTGATGCCTCTTTCTTTTTCTTCTCGTCCTCTTGCTTCTGCTTCAGCTCCTCCACTAGCTGCTGCTTGTGACTTTTCTCCAAAAGTCTCTCCTCATCCTCCTTTTTCCGTCTTTCCATTGTCCACTTCTTTTCTTTCTCCTCTTTCCCCTCCTCCTCGTCCTCTTTGCTCGCGTTCCCTTTCACACTTTTAACCCTAATCTCCTTGAACTGCTCTGCAATTTCCCGCAAGACAGTGTTCACGCTAATATCGGGCCTTTTGAAGAAGGACTTCTTGCACATGGGACACTGGTACAAAGGGCTGGTTTTCCAGTATCCCAGGATGCAGCTCTGGCAAAAGTTGTGTCCACAGGGGATGGATACGGGATTGGTGAACACGTCAAGACAGATGGAGCAGTGCACCTGCTCTTCAGAAAGGTTCCCAGTAGTTGCCATTCCTACACGGCGGAGAGGTAGGGTCATTTTCAGTGAACAACCAGCCTGTGAATGGGGCATCAAACCTGCTGTGATATTGAGGTCAGTAGGGTTAGATGGTGGGATTTCATTTAGGGTCATCTGCATGCAAATCTACAAAGCAAAGCATGACGGGGCTCACTTATAGTGTCAAATTAAAGCCAAAGGTTTTAAAAATAAACTAAACCTTTTTTTTATTAGCATACTTTTTTTTCTATGAATGAGCCCCTGTGAGTCTTGAGGAAGTGTTGTCAGACATTTTATTTTTGGTTATTCGATTGAGCTTGACTGATTTCTGAGGCCAATCCATACTTTTCTTTCTTTTTTTACTTTTTTCCAATTTGATGATATATTGACTTATTGTTTAAATTTTATATATTAACATTTTGATCAGAATCCCTTTAATATAGTTCTTTTTGGCCAGTATAATATCCTAAATGGGTACTGAGTGAGACATTTTGCAGTTGAAAAATAAACTAATTAGAGACCCCTGATGGACAAAGTATGTAATTGCAACTATTATTTCTAAATTATATCAAACATATCTTTGCTATTACTGTACTGTAATATCTACTAAGGCTGGTTTCTCACAAGTTATTTCAGACCAAGGAGTTTTAACTTCAGACATTTTCTTTTCAAGTAAAACTAATTTACATCTTTATTTTGATCTCAAGCTAAACATATGAGGCTTATTTAATTAGCACGCACACTGTCAGCATGTGGAGATGTTTGTCAGTTTCACTTTTAACACAGGCAGCTCTCTGCTTGAGGCCTAGGTATTCATGGAAGGCCAGATTAACATCCAAAAATTGTTCTTGTCAGTGACCCCCCTTTCAGTTCTTCCCTGCCGTAAACAAGATAATGTTCTGGATGATTTTATCACATTTAAGCACTGCATGGCTCACAAAATATGGACTTGTATGTGCTTTTTTTCTTTAAATTTGTCAGAAAAAATATTCAGGTCATAGCTCTTAAGCAGCCAAACACTATTAAAAAAGTCCAAAATCCAAACAACACCCCCTTAAGCAACTCATAAGCGTACTGAGAAGCAGATGTGACAGTATAGAAATGAAAAGAGAGTGAGGAGAGACAGCAAAAAGAGAGATATGGGGACACTCACCAGAGAGCAGCTGCCTCGAGTCTCGGCTGTACACTGACACATGAGACAGGCTGTAACCACTGCCACCTCCAAACTCCCCCCAACTAACACACACTTACCTAAGACCCAAAATATACCCCCCTCCCTCACTCTCCTTTTACCCCAGATACAAATTTATACTCCCTGGCCATGGCCCTCTGAGCCGTCAGTCTTTAGCCTGGCAGAGAATACCATGCAGTGCAGCTTGGATCAAATATACAAGCTGGACAACACAAGACAAAGACTTGCAGCGGCCTTGCAATGCTGACAGGTGTCATCATGTGACATGCTGTTTCTAGTCAGAGATGATTTTTGGGGCTATAGTTTGTTAAAGGTTTTGATATAAAGAATACAGTCTAGACCTGCTCCATATGTAAAGTGCCTTGAGATAAGTTTTTGTTTTGTTGTGATTTGGTGCTATATCAATAAAGATTGATTGGTTGATTGATTGATAAAGCGCCATCATAATTTGTTTAATTTGAACAAAAACATGTTGGGCATAATTAACTTGATATTTTAGGGCTATGTTAAGGTACTGTAAGGTGTTTCTACTATTTTGTCCACCTCGCTGCAGGTGTAACTAATAATTCTGAATTAATTAAGGATTTGCTATTTACATTTTATGACATATGTTTATATATTCTCAACTCTTTCTAACCCTAACCCTCTTTTGGTTTATAGACTGGCTAACATATAGTAGACTCCAAACATAACAAAAGGTCATCATAATGAATTATTTCCTTCCGTGTTTCCAAAAACAAATCTCGTCTCTTCTAGCTCCAATGTCTGTTTAGGAGATAAACATTTTGTTTTCCCTTTGTTTAACAGAATGAACATAAAATGGATTTTTGTGACTGATCATCTTTATTGAATAAGTTCAGAAAGAAGGGTACAAAAGAAATCATTTCATATAAAAAAATACACCACATACTTTCATGGTCCTTCTGGGTGAATCCTGGGTCTACAGCATGTTTAAAAAGCCTGTTTTAAACAATGCCATAGTCCACACTTACAGTATATAAAAATCTTTCATTTTGACGAGCCTACACATCTAGAAATTAAATGTGCATCAATAAACTTCATTGCTTTGATATATAAAGTCTAAAAAGCCTTACCAGTACAGTTAAACAAAGACTTAAGGAAAAGTGCCAAAGCTACAGCATCATTTAAACTTCTATCTCCTGTGCAAAGTGAGAACCACCAATCACAACTTGTCCTTTATGATATTTCTCATTTGTCCTTCACACGTCTTCATACCATGACAAACTTCACTTCAATTTACAATAAGATGAAACCGTTGGCTACTTGTGACATTTGAGTAACAAAGTTTTAATAAATACAGTCAGTCAGTAAAGTACCATTTTGGTTTCCATTGACCTAAACACACACTGGTAATACAACATGAAATAATCTGACTGTTTCAGTGTTGCAGTGTGTTTTAAACTTACTTCTGTTTCTAGCTTTCTTGAGATCTAAAGTTGTTTGAGGTAAAGTGATTTGCGAACAAGGGAAACCGTCATGAAGTTGCCTCATTAAGAAGTACCAACAACATGACAAAATCACCTGCTCAGAAAAAAGAAGTCTGCACTTTACACCAAAACTTTGTTGTCTTAACATAAAGCTATATGTGAAGCGTGTGACTGGCTGTTGGTGTCAGATCAGGTGTGTTTAACAGGGGTTATAACAAGAGGAGAGGAGTTCTTCCCCTCCTGGTTGAGGCAGGGGCTGAAGATAGGGTACAGACTCTCGTTAAAAGTGTCCATGAAGGTGAAGAGATGCAGGCGTGCCTTCACATCATAGAAAGAGATCTGGCCTCCTTCATAATCCAGGTAGATTCCCACTTTATTGGGTGGGGAAGGCGCTAGAAGCTGACGGGACGATGCCAGAGCCTTCACCTCGCCGTTCTTCAGCCACAGACACCAGTATCCACCATCTGGACTCAGTTTAATCTCTCCCTTACGACGGGCTGATGCACTGGCCATACCGAGTGTCCAGGCCGTCTTGCGTGCCACGTCCACTTCCCAGTAGTGGCGTCCAGAGTTGAGACCCTCTCTGCTCAGGACGAAGAGGGCTGGGCTGAAGCGTCTCGGGCCTTCGGTGTGAGAGGATTTGCGCTCTTCATACCTCACCTGGCGACCGTCGTCAGATACAACCAGGTTTCTTTGAGCAGTGGCGGGGTCTAAAATCACCTCACCTGGCCAGGACACAGAAGAGCAGAGAATTAAAATGTTTTACGACCACAATGATGGATTTTGTGTATTACTTTGATTTCAAAAGTCCTAATGTTATTCTTTGGAGTGTAAAACTGAATTTCGCACATGCACAGGTTACTCTTTGATGGTAACCGTAAAATGCCTTTGCATGCACAATATTAACCTGGCTGTTATTCTGCAATACATGTTTACAGCAGATTGATAACCAAATTTTTCCTCTACTCCTGTCCTCATTTTTGGAAGTGTAGCTTTTACTGTATCAGTGCGAGAAGATGCTTTCTTTTTCTTTACATGTGTTTGTGTCAGAGTCTGTGTTTGAGTCGAGCTTTGGATGGGTTTATTTTAAAAGTGTGGACTCATCGCTCTGTGTAAAATTATCTATCCTATCATCTAGCCACTCTACAGTATACTTTCCCTGTCAGCTGTGTACTTTCCCTATGCACATGTGCACTTGCAAAAAGCTGATTCAAAACCTGAACGGCAACATGTTACATGATAGGGAATCTATGTTCTCCATGGGAAATCTACCTGCTAGGATCAGGTTTCTTCTAATCTCCTGCCCTGATTACAGTAACCAGGTTTCTCATTTACTTGACAGTTGTAAATGTAAATCAGCTGTCTGGAGAAAGCCAGCTGTAATCTGGTTACTTGAGTACATATAAACACACTGAAAGACCAGTTTAATAATGCTTCTAAATGTCTTATGCGGTATTTTATGGTCATTTCCCCAAATCCCTCCTGACTTAATTGGTACTTCGGTAAATGTAAAGATATGCACTAAATCTAACTACTACCAGAACCACTAGAATGTGGATCTGAGCAATATTTGACTGCACAGCATGAGACTGTAATGACAAAAATAATTTAAAAGGTTTTAACTGACTGTTTGGATATATTTCATTTGTTAAAGTGGCGTCCTCTTGTGGCCAATTGCAAGAACTGCAAGCCATATTAAGCTCTGCTTGCACTGCCCAAGATCTCCAAACACACTGTCTTCTAACAACACTTACGAGAAGTGTCATGCCCGGGAGAAACCAATAATATAATATCATCAGACTGGCAAACTTGAGGTGTTACTCACTTGAGTAGTTCTGCACCTTCCGCAGCTCTGAGAGGGGGAGAAAACAACACAGAGAGAGAGAGAGAGAGAGAGAGAGAGAGAGAGAGAGAGAGAGAAAGGAAGTCATACAGCTGAAGAGTCAAAGTCACAGCAGATGGCACGTGTGGGTGGTAAACATGTAGATCTAAGCCAGAGCTTTAAGTGCTGGAGACATGTGCTGCCGTCAGTCAACCCTCTGCCGCTGCCTCTCCATTGAATCCAAGTGGATGAACTGTGGTATCAACACTATCTCCATCTGTCCAGGCATCTTGTATGTGTGAACGTGTGAGTGTCTGGGGGGTTGGGGGGGGGGTGGGTTTGGGGGGTTTGGCATGATGATGAGTCACTTGTCTATTTCCAAGTGCTTGTACAGTGACCTACATATCACTGTTTTGGATTTTGCACAGGATGTGTGGTTGGAATTGGGCAAGGAGGAATGGATTTTACTAATTTTAAATTTGGCAGTTAGATGTGATTTATTTTTTAGTTGTAATATATCACTTTTAGCATTTAGAAATAATCATTGCTTACAAATCATATTTTTTTCTGCAATCAGACCTGTAATATGACCTATTATATAAGAGGGGACAGTAGAATAGTTTGTTTGTTTTTTTTGGGGGGGGGGGGGGGGGGGATGCATCAGCTTTTGCAAAATTGATGTATGTACAAAATTAAGTGTGTGACATCGGGTTGTATAAACATGCAATCCAGTACCATGGCACTGTAATAAATACTAGTCATGTGACGCTTATGAGGTTTAATTAAAATCTTTACAGCCTTATTGGTATTACTGAATGTGAATATATGTCCATGTATCACTTTACTTACTACACAAACAACTTCTTGTGTATTTACAAATATATTTATAGACAGAGATAGTCTAAAAATATGTAAAAGTATTCAAAATCATGTGAGAAATTAACTGCTGCCCTCACCTTTCCCATACAGTCTTTTAAGCTCCTCCTGGAACTTGTCGATGAGGCTGCTGACGGAGGAGCGGATGCTTCCCAGATAGAGGTCAGTGTTGATGCTGACTGCTGACCAATCAGTGGGTTCGGGAGGGGGCTGCAGCGTGTTCAGGTTCTGCAAGAAGTGAAGAAGAAAGGTTGAACAAATGAGGTTGAAAAGTAAATCTTACTGAGTTCAGTGTGCAGATTTATACATTTGCTGCCTGTCTCTGTAAATCCAAATCTTGTAATGCAGATAACCAACACAGAGCTCTCTGCACATTGTCAGTGTGACAGGAAAATCAAAGAACATTTAGCAGATGGTGCAGTTGAGCACCATTTTTGTCAACAGAAAAAGTCACAGATAAAGACCAGTGTGTCTGCAAGGGGAAAACACAACTCAAAATTCAGTCATACTCTTACTGTAGCTTTGTTCTTCCAAACACAGTGTTTTGGTATGTGAGGCCATATGCCTTTGCTTCCCCTTCCTACAGTTCTATCTGGAAAAATTCATCTACTTCAAAGACATCTTTCATATGAGGGAGAATCAACATTTTATCCACATAAACAGTCGAGGATAAATGCACATGGGGAACTTCCACAACAGCTGGCTCTGTTCATAGGGGCTTTTGATGTTGTGTCACAAATCTCTTAGCGCCTACAGCTGGTGCAACTATTGATAATTTGCTGAAAAAAATAAATAAATGTGTATTCGAAAATATACAGCGTCAATCTGCATTTAAAGATAATATGACTAACATTACTAATAAAAGCCAATCGTCTGTTAAAGCACATTTATTTTCAATTAGGTGTGACGCAAGAGCTTACACAGTTTAGTCTGAGCCTCAGCCTCTTAAAAATGAGCTCCTTTGCTGTGGCCCAAATGCATACTAAGTGTGTTGTGACTATGTAGGTTACACACTGGAAAAATGAATAATGAAATATTACTGAAAATTCCAGCATGCATTTTTAAAACTGACATTGGAGCATGCTGTTAATTTAAGCCGTTACAGGCTATATAGTTGTATAGTTAAATATACCAAAAACATTATATAACATTATATAACAAACTTAAGATAAGATGCTACACAGAGCTACAGTCAAGCAATACATGATCACTAATGTACCTGCAAACACAAAAAACATGATAATTGACAATGCAGTGGTGCGCTGGTGCAAAAAATGGTGACAAGCTGCTTTAAAAAGTTAAGATTGAATAATTTTCTTTTCCAAATGTGACAGCTCTGTGGACGCCCTGTACTACCTGGAGGAAGATCACTTTGTCCTGGGTGTGTGCATAGGCCTCCAGCTCGTTGCTCCTCCTCCTCAGCTGGCTCAGTTCGTTCTCCAAACCTCGAGCCAGCTCCTGAGCGTGACGCTCGGCCTCACGTTGCCGCGTGGCGATCAGCTCCACCAGCTCCGCCTGACTCTGCTCCACCAGGTGCTGTAGCTCTGCGTACACCTGCCAGCTCTCCTCCAACTCCTTCTGAGCACTGGCCTGCAAAGAGGGTGACACAGGAGAGAGGTTAAGGTGAGTATGCAACACACAGCTGTCAAGACTACTAAGTGCTAACTCAAGCAGAAGTAAGCTCTAAAGGGCCCAAAGACAAGGTCACATTTTCTTCAAGACCAAAGTATGAAAAAAAAAGTTTCAAATTTGAGCCTATGAGCAAAACTACACTAATGTTACAGTTAAAAGATCAGTTTACTCATCATTTGGATTGGGATTTTTAACATCTGAGAAACGTATCTCACATGGGGTCTTGGAGACTTCAAATTTAAAATATATTGATGCATTTATGAGATGAAAAGCTGTTTAATCAGTCACCTACTTTATGGAAGTGTAATACTAAATCACTGTAGTAACAATTAAACGTTATATACTATACAGAAGAATCAAGTGTCTGTCTCAGCAAAAGCCGGAACTTTGTAATATGCTATTTGTAATATCGCAAAGTCAAAGTGGCGACCTCTGCTGGGCAGCTTTGATATTGCACATTTGTAACAACTCAGGGTAAGACGTCACGAAATAGGCAAAAAATATATAACTTACTGCTGTCATCTGCTGTCTCAGTGTGTGAATGTACAAATATATAAGAAGATAATTAGTCAGCTGTTAATAAGGCTTATAGTAACCTCTTTTTTTAACCCTTTGATGAATTAAGGATGAATCCTCCCCCAAACTGTCATGATCTAATGAACCAGACACTCACTTTGGAGTTCTCTATAATTATCCCGTCATCTCGAGAAAACAAGTTGTTATCTCGCTTTCTCAAGATAACAAGATAAATTCACCCATTATCTCTTGAAAACGAGCGTTATTATCTGGAGGTCACAAGATAATTAACTCTAATCTCAAGATAACGCCATTAAAAAAAATAATTACAAGCACGGCCGTTTTCAGCTGCCGTACTATACAAATAAATGTGTCTTTGTCCATTAATTAAACTGTTCCCATATTTCTGTCTCTCCCAATTTCTTTCTGTCACAGTTAATGACTGACAGAGTGTGAGTAATCAATGCTCTTTCTATCCAGTGTTTCTTACGGTCTGCTGCAACTGGACTAACAGTTCAGTGTGTCTACTGAGCTTTTCATCTCAAACTGCATTTAAACATTATTCTTTAATTCCCAGTTAGATTTTTTTTCCCCCTCTGGAAAAAAGTGCAAAATATTCTATAAATTGATGAAGTGATTTGCATTGTTTGAGCATGATGTCATCATTCACTTGATCTCCAAGTCTTCAACTATCTGTACATCACATCAACATACACATTGTAGCTGCAGTCATGTGTTTATAGAGTACACACACACACACACACACACACACACACACACAACCCTTTGGTAACTGAGCCTTTTTGTATTCTTAAAAGCAGATAAACTTGTCTATAAGCAGGAAACCAACTACCCGCATCAACACTGACACTGAATCTGGATAAATGTTTGCTTGTCCAAAAACAGATTTAGCTATGATTTATTGTAGTTTCTGAAAGATGACAAAAACCATATAATTTGTTATTAGGCAAACATATATGTAGAAAAAAGTAGCCCTCTACACACATATTATTTGTAAAATTTTATTTCTCTCTAGCATTTCTATTTCTCTATTTCTCTCTCAAACTCATTGATTGCCATGGAAACCATCTCAAGTCTCAGTCATATTACAACTACAATTACAGTTCAAATACAAACGAAGGCATGTAGTCCTTTGTGTTTTAGGTTCATACTGCCATGAGGCTGTAGGTACAAACAGGGTGTGGGAAACTAAAGACAAATGTCTATACTGGTCACACCGGTTAGACAGCCTAAGACATGGATCTGCGTCTACATACGCAACAGAAAAACAAACTGAAGTAAGAGGTATGAGTAAGATCCTGCCCAAATGTGTTGTAGATTTTTCTAAGTAAGCCGAGGTAAACTGAGATAAGAGTTTCGACTGAAGGGTCATCCCACCAACAGCTGTGTGTCTTGTCAAAGTGCCCTTGAGCAACGGGCTGCTCACGTTTTGTGAGCCTGTGCGGATTAAAGAGCTGCTTGAAATGCAAATAAAGCCTTTGAGCTTCAGCGCATGAAGAATGCGACATCAGAGTGGACTGGGTAAATATTTAAAATGCAGTACAGGATGGAAATTACAGCAACAATACAACAGACTGCTGTTCAAACACATGAGAGTGCATGATTAAGATCTGGTTAAAATGGAATAGATTCCAATAAGGCACAATGGAGATGAGCCAGTGCCATCCACTTTTGATAAGATTCAGTTTTCTGACTATTTATTGTGTAATTTGATACTAAACTGATTTTTAAAGGAAACCAATGGCAAATCATTCTACTATCTTAAAATGATGTTGTAGTATGACTAATATATCACTAAAGTTCCCTAAGAGGTCAATTTACATTTACTGTATTAATTCATGAAATTAGTCATGCAGAGTTATTCATAAAGGAGCTGTAGGCGTCATGAAAAAAGGCTGAAAGTCGCACAGAAAACTGACACCAACACTTTCAAACATGCTGAGTTTTGTCGTGCATGAGCTCCACCGACACACACACACACACATTTTGACGTAGGTAACTTTTGGTGACATTATATTGACTTACATTCATTTCGTGTACACTTTAACTATAACCATTACTTGCCTAACCCTAACCTTAACCACCAATCCAAAATTAATCTTTTTCCCAGCTTTTGTCCCCAATTGAACAAGCTGTCCCTTGTCAATCCAATATTTAGTCTGACACGTGGTCCCAGGAAGTAGCCTATGACACATACACACACACTCACACACAGAGTTAAGACTCACAGGCAAGTTGTTGGTTATTAGCAACTCAACCCTTCAGCAGACTCACCTTGATGACCTTGATGGATTGTTTGATTTCCTCCAGTTTCTTGGCTCTCTCTTTGATCAAATGTTTCAGCTCTGATCTCTTCTTTCCCAGATTACTCTGTAAATGTCAGATTTTCAACATGATTTTTAATTAAACTGAACAAAACAAATATGGTATTGATGGTAATAAGCGAGTACAGCTGAGCTCACCATCTTCTTCTTCCACTCATGGTCGGCAGAGACAATCTCGTGGGATTTGTGTGCAGTTTCAGCGCAGGCCGTGCAGATGCAGGTGTGGTCGGTGCGACAGTAGACCTCCAGAAGACGTTCGTGTTTCTTACAGATCTTTTCCTCCAGGTGGAAGGTAGGTTCGATCAGACGATGAGACGTCAGAGACTTCACCTGCGTGGAGGATGAGAGAGATGTGAATTTGGATGGGCAAATGTAAGCTTAACTATAACTCATAACTGCAGCTAAGATCCCCAAACATGGAAGGAACTCTAGATCAGCACAATCCTCTAATGCTCCCTCAAGACTCTTAACCACAAATTGTGAGTCTACTTTGTGCTGTAAAGAAAAGTCTGAGAATACATAAGACATAATATAATAAAAGAACAAAGACAAACAAAGAGAGGTACTCCCCAGGAGAAAGTGAACATATATTACTTTGCACAAACCCTAAAAAAACAACAACAGACCTTTTTATGATGTCTGAGGTGGGTCTCACAGAACGATCCGGGGCAGTTTACGCAAGACTTGTGTGCCTTTAACTTCCTCCCAATACAGGCATCACAGGGAACCTCCCCAGCCTGAGCAAACTCCCCAGTGTCAGGCCCTGAAGAGCCTCCATGGCCTGTATCTGAGTTCAGATTCAGCGTGGATCCTCGCGAGGCTGTCCCGGTTCCCCCGATCCCTCCAGCCCCCCCAGCTACCAACAGCCCCTGGAACTGGGAGGAGATTTCAGCCAGGACCCTGTTGACGCTCATCTCTGGCTTTTTGGAGTAGCTTTTCTTGCACATGGGGCAGCAGAACTTCTTGCTGTGGTTCCAGTAGCCCTGCAGGCAGGCCTTGCAGAAGCTGTGGCCACAAGGGGTGGAGACGGGCTCCACGAACACCTCCAGGCAGATGGAGCAGCTGAACTGATCCTCGGAGAGGACGCGGCCTGGAGAGCTTGCGCCTGGAAGAGGGACAAAAGGGAGAGAGAGCGGCATGATACACTGTAACTTAGATGATATAGAAACTCCACAAAATCAGAGACTGCTGGACTTATTTGGCCTCTAACAGGTCTAGCCTCTCATTGAAGAGGGCTGTTCACACCTTTATGTCATGCATGAGTCACTGTGACTCTTAGAGTGAGAGAATAAAGTGTGAATTGCTGTGAAACCACCTGGGAGTGGATTTCAGGACAAGTTGATTATAAATAGCAATTTTGAACCAGCAGTGGCAAATTTGACATCTTACATAAATTCTATAATTATATGACAAGCAAATGACGTGTTGACTGTATGTCAGGCTGATATTGGATGGAAACCTTGTGAGGTGGCTGTCATGGCAACACAATGTCCTTTCAAAATACAAACACATTGAATCAGACACCCTCCAAAAATATGTATGTCTTATAACTCATGCTGTGATGAGAAACTCTAGAAAGACTCATGAACAGTAAGGATAGTAAGGATATGTGTAATCTGACTACAGGGTCAAAGGTCAGCCAGTGCATGGCTACAGTCAGTTTGAATAATCTGGTATTGTTCATTTGGCACTTGAATTGGGTCATGTAGAGTCCCAGAGGAGGGGAGATTAAATGATTTGTGTAATTAGTGTAATGAGGTCATTTATGTATAATGACCTAAAAAAAATCCATGACATCTTTCAGACAAATCCAGATGTATTTTAGTCATAAAAGTCAAGTCATACAATCAGGATGGAGTGGATGTTCAGATGCAGTCAGTGTCTTATCTGACATATTGAAAGTCTCTAATTTTATTCTGATAAGTGTTAAAACAAATGAGGACCACACAATACATTTAAATAAAGTCACTTTTTGTCTTTTTATGTTTCTGTGTTCATTTGAAGTTGCATTAAATCCCCAAATTTCCTTCCAGTTCTTTCTGCTGAGTTTGGAAAACAAAACAGTAAGACGGTAGAAAAACCCCCTGAGATTTCTGCTTGTTGTTGGGGGCAAAATTTAAAAACTAAGTATGTGTCTTTAAGATTTTTTTGATAATTTACTGTACTTTGTTTTGAATTATGTAGCTTACAACATCAGCACAAAGACACGTAGGTGATGAAGGAGTAGGGAAGAGACGTATGACTTGTTACATTCACATTTCCACACATTATCAAATGGAAGTAGAAAAATCAGTCACATTTTGATCCCACATGCAGGACACAAAGCCTTTTTTACTTCAAGCAGGAAGGTAAGAAGTATAAAAGCGTCATTCTGTCCACTGATGGGTGAGATGATATGTAAAGAATGCAGAAACTCAGGACTTTCTACCAGGCAGTGTGTTACGTTGCTTCAGGTTTAAAGGAAAACACAGCTCCGGGTAATCCCAGTATTTCACAGTGTACCACAAATATAGCTGTTGTTCATCCAAATGGACTACATTTGTACAGAATCTCTATTTAGAACCATTACATCTCACATATTAACACACATAGTTTTTTTAATGTATTTAAATGTGCTGAAAGTAATGTGAACTGCTTCCTGTATGCAACAGCCAATGAGATTTGAATTAGACTGTCTGAGATTAACACTGTATCTTAATTTGAGGAGATTAAATCAGCTTCACATTGATTCAAAAATAAACACTATTGATCATTTTTATTTAGGTTAAACATATTACTTTAAGATATGAATTTTATTTTATTAATGTATTTTTATAGAGAGGTTTGTCCAACTGACACTGACTGTAACTCTGTACTGTACTGTAGGCTTACATGTGGAACAAGCTCTCTACTTTTACAAAATATTAAAAAATAAACTCTACAGTGAACAGATAAACACTGAAGCAAATTTAAAAAAACTTACTCTGCATGTTTTCGTCTGACGTGGAGCACCACACCGCAGTCCTTCACTTCATGCACTTTGCCTTGAATGACACAACAACAGGTGTTACACTCTTCCTGAAACTCGGAGCGGGTCCTCCCACTCTCAGTGCGACACACCCAGATTTACACACATGCGTTGCTTTTGTTCACACTGTTTTCACTGATTTGGCTTTGCAAATATGCACAAGCCCCAAAGGTTTTCTTGTGTTTTCTTCATGTCAATGGGCCTCAACCTGAAAAGACTGAATTAGTCAACCTCTGCAGTGGTACAGTAGTATCCAAGGACCACAAAGTCAATGTACCAGTTCCACGAAGCTCAAGCTGAAAAAATTTCTAAGTGTCTTACCTCTGTAGTGTCATGTGGCAGGCAGTCTGGCTTGAAAACAGGTCTCACTCTGGGGGGTAACTCCAAGCTACCATTGTTACCATTTCAGAATTCCAGTTTTGGAAAGGTAGGGCTCCAGAGAGCGACCTGACAACCCGCCAGCCGACCTCTGTGGGGTGGTCTTTGGGCAGATTAAACAGCATTGTGGCTTCTTTTTTTAAAGTATATATTTTTGGGGCTTTTTGCCTTTAATGTACAGGTTAGTAGAGAGAGACCTTTCCTTCCTCCCTTCCTCCCTCCTTTCCTTCCTTCTTTCCTCTGTCCTTTCTTCTTTCCTTCCTTCCTTCCTTCTTTCCTCTGTCCTTCCTCCATTCCTTGCTTCCTTCCTCCCTCCTTCCCTTCCTTCTTTCCTTCCCTCCTTCCTTCTTTCCTCTGTCCTTCCTTCCTCTTTTCCTTTCTCCCTCCCTCCTACCTTCCTTCTTTCCTCTGTCCTTCCTTCTTCCTTCCTCCCTCCTTTCCTTCCTTCTTTCCTCTGTCCTTCCTCCCTTCCTCCTTTCCTTCCTTCCTTCCTCCCTCCTTTCCTTCCTTCTTCCTTCTTTCCTTCCTTCCGTCCTCCTTCCTTTTCCCCTCCTTTCCTTCCCTTCCTTCTTTCCTTCCCTCCTTCCTTTCCTTCCTTCTTTCCTCTGTCCTTCCTCCCTTCCTCCCTTGACTCGAGGACAACAGGAGGGTTAAATAGGTAAATACTGTGCTACCTTATTAAGGCTTTTTTACACTTCTTATTGTGATCCTAGAAATATACAAGAAGCATTGCTGGTAATGTGGTGCAGTACTTTCTGCTTCAGAGTAAATTATAACTATTACATGAGATCAGTGTGTGTGCTTACACAATCATTATCTAGGCTTTATAACAGTGAGGGAAGTATTTAAAAATGTCACAAATCCATTAAACACACAGTGATTTGTTTCACTCTCAGTTGAAGTATGTTTTTTAGGTATATTTCTGATTATATGTCGATACCATATGTGTGATTTCTGCAATATTGACCTTTCCTTCAGATCATTTTGTAATCTCTCTTTTCTGTTGTCAAATACGGGGTAAGCCCTGTGTGTGAAGTTGCACTTTGTGTAGGTTAGTGAGGTGAGTCCTGGTCTCTACATGGAAGACGGACACCTGTCTGTCTTCATAATCCACAAACACCCTCAACCCTCTGAGGACGAAGAGACAACATCAAAGGAAAAGGACTTTGCTTGAGCACAAAATACCGCCCTCCATCTCTGTGACTAACAGCTCACAACCCGCTCTCAGGGGACCGAGTGCTCTTTTCTCCGTGAACCAGAGTTAGCTCCCAGCACCCAGTTGGATTCCTGCTTCACCCCAACCTCCCATTAGCATCTGTCTGTGGTTTGACCCTTCATCGCAAGAGCAAAAAGGGTTTTCTGTGAATCTTGCTGGGCTGACTGGAACTGTCCTGTTTCTTTGGAGACTGCTTGATGATGAGCCAGAGTCCCGCAGTGTCAGGGTCAATGGTGACGTCCTCTGTAAGAATAGACAGGATAATAGTGTGGAGGGTTTTACACAGTCAAACAGTTATTTATGAGATTCTGTGTTGTTAATTGTTTTAAGTTCAATATTATTTGTTTATTGTATATGGATTTTTGTATGTTGCTTTACCTCCACCATCAAGACTCAAGTTTTTGCTCTTTGACAGCTTTGTGGATATAAATAATTTCTTTTGAGGGTATTTCTTTATGTAAATGATACTCTCTGGATTAGAGAGTGGGGGATTCATCAAGGCACATTACTAAACAGGTGTGCATGAGGCAGGTGTGCACAGCTGGTAAATATCTGATTCCCTGTGCTGACTGTGAACTCTCTTCCTCCTGAATTTACTTTCTTTGAAGTCATTCCCAGTTTTTTTGTTGTTGTTTGAACCCACCATGGTATATTTGCTTGAATGATTGATTTCTTTAATCAGTTTTTGCCGATCCTGTCTCATCAGCTCCGCCTCTCTCCATCTCTTGACACGAACAATGTGTGCACACAATTGCTGAAATAGAAACTTTTACACACTTATCCACAAACTTCCGCATATTTTAACAATTTATGCTTCCTTTAAATTTTAAACATTAAAAGGATCAAATCAACTAGACAATTTTAGAAAATTACTATTGCAAACAAATGAGACAATGAAAATGGGCAGTTTAACTATTGGCATAATTAAACAACCCTAATCCTAATTCTAAAAGACCCCAGACTGTCAGGGGCTCGTGAAGAAAGAAAGAAAAAACAGCTATCCAACATCTGTATTGTTTTTATGAATGAAATAGCTCGGGGCGGGTCAGTAAGGTAGGCTAACGCTGAGTGGCTGGTATGGGAGGAGGAAATGATCATTTGTCCAATCACCTTGATAGCTGTCAGTCATGATGAGTCGCGATGATGTGACGTAATTGTTTCTGCTCTCTGCAGGAAAAAAAAGCAAGTGGATGAAACTTGAGGTGGTATCGTGTTTAGCAAGCCCAAACAAAAAAGCAACGTGCAAAAGAGGACGGAAAGAAAGAAGCAGGATGAGGGTAAAGCTAAAATGACCAAATTAGACACATTTTTTACTCAAACCCAGTCAACCCAGTAAAGCTAGCATGCCGCCGGAAGTTAGCGGTAGCTTGCCAGCTAGCTCCGTAAATGAAGCGGCATTGACCGCCGCGTCCCGCTTCTCCGGACTCAGTGGACTGGATATACTCTCCATGAGACCAGCAGAGAGGACTTTGGACCTGAGCAGCGGAGTAAATGACTTTGCTGAGCACAAGATGAGCTTCTAATGAGTGAGTACAGCTTCTGTTTGTTATGAAGGGGAGCGTACCTATGTTCCCGGGTCCTATGTTCCCCAATCGCGGCTAACTCTGCTGCTATCTCGGCAGTTAACTCGGTTGATAGCTCGACGGCTAGATCTGCTAACTCAGCAGCTAACTGGCTAACTGTAGACGGGATGATCCCGTTATGAAGTGGGATTAGTGGGATTTAAATCTATGGCAATGTACTTGTAACTTCATGTTGGAAAAATGATTATGTGATATAGGTGCCACATCCATTCATTAATGCTGTGTTTTTATAAGGCATATAATGAGCTGTGTTTTTCTTGATGGTTATGCTTATTGACATACTGTGCAAGATATCTTTGTGTAGTTTTATTCGTGTTGGCTATATTTGAATGTTTGATATTTTGGAGACATCATCAGGCTGTGGTAGTTTGAGCCCAGGTCAGGGCAGGCTGTTAGATAAGTGTTGATATGGAGCTTCGGCTGCTGTCCGTGGCTGGTTTGCAGGATAAGTGTGTGGCCAGTCACCTGTAACGTTTTAGCCTCTCGAGTGTGTGTGTGTGTGTGTGTGTGTGTGTGCGTGCGTGCGTGCGTGGGTGCGCTTGTGTTTAGGGCGGGGGTGGAGGCACAAAAAAATATTGGTACCGGGGCCTATCACCATGATATGATATGTTATGCTGCTGGCTATGACTATCATCATGCTGTAACACAACACTACTTTGCCTAATAACGACCACATTTCCTGCAAGAAAAAAAAGGCTTTCATCTTCCACTCTTTCTACCTCCTTTCACTGCAAGAAACCAGACTGGACTTTTAATACGAAGCAAAAATTAAATATGAAGCACTTTCCAAATCATATTCTTTTTACTTGTAGTACTACTGCAGCATACAATTGGGACATATTGCCATTGCAGTACCCGTCACTGGTTTGCGCTCTTTCTGCAGATCAGCCAATTTGATGTATCTTCTGTGGATCAGAAAAGCCAGAAAAGCATGCTGGTCTGCAGACTCAAAAATGCGACCGGATGTCATAGGATATTTTTTGGCATACTGCATTTGACATAATGTACTGGGATGAACTACTAAATCTTTTTGGCATATTAAATAATATGGTAGCGTGGGTTTCGTAATGCACCCAATGGTCTTGCTTGTTTTTACCTGTGTGTGTTTGTGTGTTTGTGTCCATAGAAGTCATATGGTGAAAAATGCTCCTTCCAGTGTACAAACTTGTTTGGCAGGGGGAAAAATTAAGATGTCTTTTAAAACAACAGGAACAACATAACATTTGGACAAAATAAAGGTTAAAGTTTACCATTACTTGCTGTGAATCGGCTTCTGCTGTCAAGGCTTGGTGTCAACTGTGGTTGGTCTCGTATGAATGGTCGGTCTATTTCTTACAAACCAGGTCAAGGACTTTCTCATGATTTTTACACATTCTCTCCTCCAGGTTTCTGATTTGCTTAATCAACTTAAGTCTACTCAGAGCTGCTGTTGTCTTGTGAGGCTCCAGGTGGGTCTTAAAATAAGCAGTACTTCATGGCCTTGAGCTTCACACCTGAGCAGACATCACAAACCACTCCACTAGCTTTAGCCTCATGGGCTTCACCGCTTGTCACAGTGAATGCATTTGCTTTTTTTAAAGTGATCGACCATCTCCTGGAAAGAGCCGTTGTTCCAGAGCTTGGGTCTTTTGCAAAATACCTCCTTGCACAAGGGACAACGACACGGCTCTGCACTGTAACAGTACGTCTCAAAGTTGTGTCCACATGGGTAGAGACTGGGTCAGTGAAAAGCTCAAGACACACAGAACAACAACATGTGTAGTAATCTTAAATGTCCACTGGGTCTGAAATCAAAAGGAAAGGGAAATTTACTCTGGTCTAATGGAAGATCACTTTTCACGCTGAGGCTATAAAGGAAAGCATGAGGAACGAGTACCAATGATGGTAGTGTAAGAGGAAATAACTCAAGTAATGATACAAAGAATGACCTGTGTTGCATTTTATCTGCATGAAAATAAACTAAAAAACTGAGTAGATTGTAGGAAACAGCACCGCAGGCTTTCTGACATATATTTGGCATGTTTTAGTCTGAAAATCAAAATGAGCCCAAAGGTAAATTTTCATGTCACTACTATGCCAGTTTTATTGTTAGTACAAATGTATCTACAGTATATTTAGACACCCTGTCAGGAAGTAAGTACATTTTTGTCTAAACAACACCTTTCATAGATACTTGTCACAAAATGCTTCACAATTAAACACAAACATACATAAAGCACAAAATACCACATGCTGTCTAAATGTCTGTCTGATTCAGATGACTTTTCATTTGCTTTTCAAAATAGTCCACAGAGTCCAGAGACCTCAGACTTAATGGGAGACTATAAAGCACACCCATAATCTAACATACAGGGTGAATTCTTTGCTATGCAGATAATATGATGATAGATAATATGCAAGAAAATAAGTCACGGAGCAAGAACTTCCTTGAACGTCATTACAATATCATATGTTAATACACATACTGAATGAATATGCCCTTAAATAAAACCACATTGCTGCCTAATAAAGTATAAAGTATCAGGCTACAGTAACCGTGTGTCTCTTGGCTGTTCGCTCAGGCATCAGGTATGTTATTTTTCTCCCAGTTTGGTCGACTGTGTGCAGCTGCTGACATATTATCTGCCATTTGTGTATTTTCTCTCCATTTATATTCGCATACATGAGCAATAAAGTAATACTCCTCCTCTTGATGAGAAGGTTTGTACTTTCCCCAAGTACTGAAGTTGCCAGTTTTAAAAGGGCACTTCCTCATCTGTTTAGAATAAAGTAAAGCGTAAAGTAACCCTCTTATATAACACGACACCTTCTTTAAACCGTTGAGTCAGATGAGGACAACCACACACAAAAAATATTTTACATTTTAGAGTACAGCCGATTTTAGCAGCAGTGCTTTGAGCTAAATGCCAATGCATGCATGCTAATATGCTTATTATTAACATCCGCTAATTAGCAATGAGAATATCATTAGTTTTGCAAGTACTTTGGCATAAAAGTCATTAAAAAGTAATGGACATGTTGACATTTTGTCTTGATGCTGCTGCAAGATTAAAAAAGTGTCAACAAATGTCAACCTCATGGTGGCGCTCGAAGAAAAGTCAGAAATTAATTAAATAATGAAGCCAGTAGTCTTCATCACCTTGGTTTGTGTTGGTATATATTATTTTTTTTACCCTTTTTTTTACCCTTCTGGACTCATCAGTTTCAGTAAAATGAGTTGTGGCTGAATTTGGTGAACCCTTTTTGAGCTTCTTTACAATAGGGAATATATACTATTATTATTTATATTCTTCTTTGTTCTTTATATTTTCACTTCTCTAAACTGGCATGTTCACATTTCTCTCCACTCTGCAGATAGAAGCAGTCCTTCCTCTTCACCACTAGTGGGCGTCATTAAGCTGAGGGAACACCGGTTTCTGCCAGCCGGGCACTTTGCATTCATGTTGCATTTTTTCCCCCCAATACTGTAACTGATGCTGTCGTCCATGGCAACGTATGAGCACAACAGTGGAACAGGTTACTATATTATCAGGTTACTCGCACTTAAAACATCCAAAAGTGAAAACTGTAGCATAGCATGAGACTTGATGTAATTAATAATAAATACTCTTCTGTGTTTATAGTCTACATTAGTCTTTGATTTCTTTGCATTGCAGGGTATTGGCAGCACTGATGTCAATAAGGTATCGTGTGGGGTGGAGTATAGGAACTGGGGGGGGTCTGTTCTAAAAATGACCACTTGTCCAGGTCTTTCAGATATTATTGATCCCTCTCACTTCCTGCACATATCACTGCATTTCTATGTATCTGTTGCATGTTATTGATCCCTGTATGCCCTCATTTTCCCTCAGTTTCTATTGGAAAAACTGTCTGTGCTTGTGTTGTCTCACTCTTATTCTGAGTTTTACTTTAAATTTGTTTTAAAATTGCCTCAAAATACGCAACTTTTCATGATTTATTCATTACTATTGCAGCAGGGCTTTTTGCAGGTGTTTGAACTGTCTTCAACGATCCGCACTGGTGTAAAAAAAAAAAAAAAAAATTCTCTTACCTGAATGCTGGCAACCATAATCTTGCTTTAGCCTGTGATTACTGCTGTGTGTGTGTGTGTGTGTGTGTGTGCACGTGGCCAAGCATCTCTGCATGCAAGCTCTAATATTCAGTGTATCCCTACAGCAGACCCACTGCAGAGATTGTGTCGCATGATGTTATGGAGCTACAATTTCTTGGAGTGGGGATTCTGCTTTCTCTCCTTGTCGCAGTGTCAGTCAAGGTAAATGTATCCCCCCCCACCCCTTGCACCACCACCACCATCACCCTCCGTTCCTCCCCCTTCTCTTCCTCTCTTTCTCTCTGATTTCCACTCACAGCTCCTGCTCCCCCGGCTCTGTTTTCTTTTACATCCATCCATCTTTTCATCTTTTTCACCCAACTGCCTGTCTTTTCTTTATACTCCCCCCTTTTGTTCTTTTCCCCCTCTCTGTTTTATTTTCCATAGCGCCATCCAAATGTTCTCTTTCAGGTTTATAAATAGAAGCTATACCCTTCTCCTTTGCTGTTTCTCCCTCTCTTATTCTCTCCTTTTGCTTGGTGTTTTTTCACTTAGCAGAGTCGCTGCTGGAAGCTACACTGCACTGTGTTTTTCATGTCTTGAAACCCCCCACCAACCCCCACCCTCTCTCTCTCTCCCTCTCTCTATTTTCCACACCTCTCACTTTAAACTCCCTCATGTTGCATCTCCATCCACCTCTTTCATGTTATAATTTAAGGAGTGCTGAAAGAAGCTTGCCTGCACATATACATCCATCTTTCTAAAGAAGAAATTTAGCTTTAGGTTACCCACTCGCCTCCTCTTTTCTCTCAAATATACATATAAGAAAAAACAGGAAGCTGTTCTCCGTATAGTTTTCTCACATCTCAGCATATTGCGCTCTCTGCTTCCTCCCCCCACCAGCTCACATCTTCTGTGTCATCTTCCGCCTTCATCCTGATGCTCTCTGGTTTCTCAGAGAGAGTATCACTGCTCTCACCTCCTTCGGGGGATACGGTAGCGCTAGTGAGCATTATTGAAAGTCAGTGCGGATAGTGTCACACTCTCTATGTTACTGATAACCTCGCTGTGCCCCGGCAACCTCCAGCATCTGATCATGTGGCATTTCTTGATGGGGTGAACAGGCAATCTTGTTGTGCCATTAGCATTCTTAATAACACTGTGAGACTTTATATTGATCCCTGCTGGGATATTCTCTTTGGACTCCTCAGGGATGTGAGATCAGGAGCTGAGGAGCCGATACTGGGTGTCTTGCTCAAGGGCATGAAGAACAGCTGCCACTTGCTGCTTGCCGCTAGCTGCTGCTGCCTTGAACCCAGGTCTGCTTGGTGAAAGGTATTTCAGCGGACAGTGATTATGAAACAGCCCTGGTGCAGACGGAGTGATTGATTGTATTGTAGTAACAGCTGATTTGTTAATCAGTGACATAACATATAGTATAGATCACATTTGCACCAATACCATTAAGCACATCCAACTAGAGCTCTAATGCATTTAGTCATTCACATGGAATAATAAATCTATCTTATGTTACAATGTTGCTTTCTCACGTAGGGTTAAATAAGAAGATCAATACCAATTTCATGTTTGCATGGTATATATGAAGCTACCACTCGCAGCCAGTAAGCAAAAAGAAACGGGGGGGGGGGGAAACAGGTGGCTTCGCTCTATCCAATGGTGACAACATACCCCCCTGTAAATCTGCAATATGATATTTTTACACTTCTGTATAGTACATATCAAACAACTAAGATCATGAGTGGGCTTTAAAGGCCCTGCGAGGTAGATTCTGTTATATTTGGAAAGAACCAGGCTAGCCGTTTCCCTTTTTCCAGATTTAATGCTAAGCTAACCTTACTGGCTTTTGGTGATGGCTTTATATTTACTGTACAGATACAGAGAAAGTCAGTCAGTGCATTCCCCCAAAATATGAACTGTTCCTGTCTTCTAGTGTCGTCATCATCAGGTCAAAATTTAACTTTATTTAAAGGGGACGTCACACACTTTGTAGGATTTTCTGTCATTCATATACTGGTATGATATCGGGTGTCTATTTTAAACCTGGTCAAAGTTTTGGCTCAGGCTCATAAATTACCTCTACTGACTTAGATTGTTTGTGCATGCCTACAAATGGCCATCTGTTTTGTAGTCTTTGTTGCTTAGTTTGTTCCATGAGTTGTTTGCATTGTCCACTCACATATTTGACTTTTACTCTGCTGCTACTGCTAAAGCTGTAAACATCGTCGAAATATCGCGCAATCACTTAAATACCGTGTGGTTGCGTGAGATCCTGCACAGCACATCTAGAGATCTGTGCGGGATTATTAAATTATTTATTAAAATAAGCACTTACCTGATGGCTTTTACTCTGCTGCTAAAGCTGTAAACATCTCGCACGATCACTGAAATACTGTGTGGTCGCGTGAGATGTTTACAGCATTAGCAGCAGAGTAAAAGCCATCAGGTAAATGTTTATTTTAATAAACTCCTGGTGTACTTACAAACTTTCCAATGCATCGATTTATGAGTAAAGACCCTATTTGTACTACTGTAGAAGTTTGATAACAATCCAGGCATTATTAGTGGGGTCATTTACCAGATACACTGGTGGTCCCGTTAGCGCCTGTACTAAACCATTCAGCTGAAGGCGCAAACTCCACTATTTTCCGACCAATTGAAAATAAACGGCTGAGGCGCTGATTAGATAGACCTCATGGTGCATATGACGCTAGGTCGAAATTACGCTGAACCATCGCTTTAAGCCTCAGGTGAAGTTTGTGTTTTGTGCTAATTAACAAGTGTTAGCATGCCAACATGACCATGATAAACATACCAGTAGCCTACAGTTGTGATGTTTCTTTTTTTCATTAGATCTGTAAAGTTGTATTCATTTAACAGTTTTGATTTGATCAGGCTTTGTAAAGACTGTCACTATACTCAAGTGTGAATGTATGCAGCGGTATAAATAAGACACAGAGCAACGCTGTGAAAGACAAACACAGGTAAATAAAATAATTTTAAAAACAAAACTTGCATTAAAAAGATTTTTTTCTTCCCCCGTCATCTGATGAAAACTGCAGTCTTTCATTCACATGCAATACTCAATGCACTGTTCCTTCAGCTCCTGCCTGTTGCTACATGTTCTCTCTCTCTCTCTCTCTCTCTCTCTCTCTCTCTCTCTCTCTCTCTCTCTCTCTCTCTCTCTCTCTCTCTCTCTCTCTCTCTCTCTCTCTCTCTCTCTCTCTCTCTCTCTCTCTCTCTCTCTCTCTCTCTCTCTCTCTCTCTCTCTCTCTGTGTGCGTGTGCTTGCATAGTCCTTGGATATGTGGGAAGTGAATCTCCATGTCCTCCAGTGAATTCTTTCACTGTAATATCTGTATCACACCCGTATCAGGTAATACCTTTTCATGCATAAGGCGGCTTTTGTTGCCCTGATGACTCATATGTGTTTTCCCTACGTAATTGAGACATAAAAGCATGCGCAGTCGGGGCCAATGTAAGATTTTCTTGAAACCATATTCTGCTTAAACAGCTTAAAATATCGGAGCACATGGCAGCGGTTGACAGCAACATTATCTGCTTTCCCTTCTGATGTGATCTAATCTGATGGCGTCTGATCTGATCTTGTCTCTCGTCATCTTGAAATCTTCTCTGCATATGTCTTAATAAAGACAAAAGAAAAGAAAGCAGCGGGAGACAACAGCTGAGCAGCATGTCTCATCATCGAGTGATCAAAGGAGACATTTTGAGGCAAAAGATCATAAGGTTCAATAAACATGTGAAATCCCATCCTTGAGTTGTGGATTCCAAAAATAGGACTGTTGAAATCAATGGTGCTTTTTGTCTTTTTGTTAAAGTGAGAAGGTAAGAACAGGATCCATGCAGCCAATACTAAGGCTTAAGTTTTGACTCTCTTCATATATGAATGTTCACCTTTTAAACAACCCACAAGCATACTCTTATTATTTGCTTCCTCTTATTTACCTCTGAGAACAAAGCATGGTGTCGTTTGACCTCTTAGTACAGTATTTATTTATAAAATGCTGTATTGACCAAAAACTCTCCAGGGTAAGATGGATTTCTCTCATATCCTTTATCTTGCCTCTCTGCCCTCTATTGACCAAGCAAATTGAACTGAGTCTAATTTTACCACTTCAAAACCCCTTCAAGCATCAAATTCTCTGCTTTGAGATTTGCATGAACCTCAGCTCTTAACATCTTTGGATCAATGAAACTTTATCGATCGTTGGCAAGGAAAACGACCAGAAGAAAAATTGATCCTCAAGAATAAAAGTTGATCCTCCAAATGGGGAAAAAAGATCTTCAGATGAGAACAATTATTCTCAAGAGGGAAAAACTTCAATAAATCACCAACAGTGATACCACCACAATGAATATAAAAAGTAAATACAGCATTGAACATAACATACAGTATGTAAGCTCCCACATAACACTGGAAAACATGTCGATTTCTGTAAATGAGCTGCTGAAATGATCACATGGGACAAATCAGATTAAAGTAGTGGGAGTATGAGAATACCACTTCCGAGACGAGTTTGAGCAGAGCTGTCTACCACACTAACACATGTTAGAAAAATGATTTGAGACATAAACACAAAAACTGAATCTTCTAAACTTGGAAAGTCTCTGGTTTCGGTAGTAAATGTATTATGAATCTCTCAGAACAGACTGTTTACACATCTTCAGTCTGACGTCTGGAGTGTGGGATCCAAATAACAGTGTGGGTGTAAAAAAAAAAAAAAAAGCTGAAGAAACGAGAGAATACATTATACAATATCTCACATTGAAACTGGCTTAAATATCCTGAAGCTGTTTTCTTTTGGTCTGCCTCCAAACTCAAAAACATCACTCTACTGAACTATAGATCAAGTTGGACAGACAAAATTATAATGTTATATTTTCCAAGTTTCAATCTCAGAACTTCTCAACCTTTTCACCCCCAAACTCCTCCAAACCAGAGTAATGTATATTCATAACCCTGTTACCGACATAAATATGTGTGATGGAGGACTCTGACAAAGTAATATGGGGAAATATAATCAGGAAATAAAATTTATTGCTAAGTTCAAGGACATCTCAGATGTTGTTGTGCGATGAAGTACTTTAAATTATTTCTTTTGGCACACCCACTCTCCCTCGTCTTCGACATCAGTTACTGATATCATCCATTTTCCATAATCTGTTTGACAACCACCAGACAAAATTTA
Organism: Scomber japonicus; assembly: GCF_027409825.1. NCBI lineage: Eukaryota > Metazoa > Chordata > Actinopteri > Scombriformes > Scombridae > Scomber > Scomber japonicus. The sequence continues at coordinate 19,224,374 of NC_070599.1, read as the reverse complement.
TGTGCTTGTCTTCTGCAGTCAGAGATATGTATACTATATATAAGTATGTTTTGGTCTACATGAAGAGCTGAGTCTGTCACGTCTCCTCTAAGTTATTTTACTCGGTGGTTGCGGTAGACTTGCACTTGATTTTTGTAGCTTTAAAACATATCTGTGTTCTTTTGTTTGTAACTTAGACATTAGCTATAACCTCTCCTGTTCTTGGATCCATCATCCAGTAGATTTGAAATGCTGTTCAACTAATTATCCAATGGTAATTGTACATTTAATCTAGACTGACTATATTACAGTAGGGGTATGGTGCAGTTTCACAATGTGTTTATGTTAATATTTACACTTGATCAAGTTACCAGTAATTATCTGCTTTGGCTTTTAGGTGTAGGTTTTAAGGTCTGAAACTAGAACTATAATTGAATCACACTTATGATACTTACTAAATTGCATTTAATAGCAATGTTGAATAAGAAAATGTTACTGATAGGCTTTAAACTCAGGGCTAACATTAGCTGAACTAGCAAACACTGTGGATTAAATTAAAAGGATCACAATCAAGCTACTGTTTTTACTTATATTGACTCTTTATAAAATATATGCTTATGTCCATCTCCGAATTTTATAGGACATATTTCAGTGCTGCAAATTCGAAAAAATAAAACAGTAATTTAGCTGCTAATAATAGCAAAGGACAACAAGCTAACGCTACTTGTGAGATATAGTCACTTTAAATAGGGAACTTCTAAAGCCCTTCACAAACTCATTCAAGTCATACTGTTTTGTAGCATGAGCTGACATTGGTTGCTTATAACTCACACTGTGGGTAATTTGCAACGATTCTACACAACTTCCACCACTATGGTTGAGCGGCTCCACTAGCTTTGCTGCTAAAGTATGTTGTGCCTTCTAGCTAGAAAAACCTCTTTCCACTTAAGCTCGCTGACCACTTAACCAACAGGACCAGTGACACCACTCCCCAAAGTTTAAGTCCTTACTGAATTGTACTGGCAATAACCCAATTACTTGTGAAAATACAAGAATACAAGTCAGTAATGGGTTGTAGAAAACCACAAGAAGATCCATTACCTCAAAAATAAATGGATTCATCTTTTAAAAATGTTTCATGTTTATATTTAAAATGCTTTAGGCAATGTCTTGTGCACAATGCTCTTATTATATCTTGTAAAAAAGAGCTGTGTAATTTAAAAAATGTTGTTTTACTTTAATGGAGACAAATCTATTTCTGTACAGGACCATTATAAAACGTCAGACCCCTTTTGACCCCTTTGGTATGAAGCACACAAACGCATTCATTCATGTCAAAGACACATTGTAGTGTCCCATTTACCCAGTGTATAATTGAATGCTCCAAATTCCTAAATTCCAGCACTGTAATGAAGAAGCCATGTTCTGTACTGTCGTCAAGGCGGATGTGTGAACTGGAACAGCACCCAGCGGGAACAAATTGAAACCAGCTCCTACGAGGGCCCTTGTAGCATCCCCTGAAGGGTTCAGGGCAGAAGGATATTTTTCAAGTGCTGTAAATTACTCTGGGAGTACTACATTCAGATCAATTCATTACATGTGCAGTATCCACCTATAGAAGTGGAACATGTGTGTTAATTGAGGAAAAAGAAGTCAGTGTATTGGTTCGTCTAAGTGAGTCTTTGATGCGTGTAATTGACAGAATTGAGAAAAGCAACACACACAACTTGGATAGAGTTCAAAGCAATATGCAGCAAATTTTATTTAGTGCAGAAAACACAGTACAGGGAGTGTTTTTGTGCATTCTCACCTTAGCCACCGTTTCTGAAAATCCAACAAACACATAGATTGAAATGTCAAAATACACAGAGGGAATTCGTAGCCTAAAACATACAAATATGAATTTCTCATGCCGTCACATCAGAAACACAACAAAAACAAGTCCAGAGAGGTTCACAATAATGTCGGTATTCACATAAATTATAGAAACATCATTTAATAAACCAGCAATAAATAAAGCAACAATAATGATAGTAGAAGAAAGGATGAGGAAATACAAGAAGATTGTTGGTTGTGGGATGGGGCCCTGTAGAGCTTCCTGATTGGCAGATGCCTCCCTGAAAGGACAGTGGTCACTGATTGGCCACGCTGTGAAGGGTAAGTCCATGCTTCAACACCACAATGTGAACGTACAATCATCTCAAACACAAACTAACATTGTGGACAAACTGCCTTCCACCCACTTCACTTGTAGCGTGGTTCATCACATTGGGATGCATGGGATTTAATCTTTTTGTGGGTCGCTTGACTGTTGCTTTACGGCACTACAGACAACATAAAGAAGGGATGTACAAGAACAGATTATCTAAATATACATGTTTTTCTTCTCTAAAGTATGGCTTTGATGTCATTTCTAGGCTGTAAAGCTGAGCCCAAGTATCCACTGTTGGCATACCGCACCAATTACTGTTCACTACCAAGTACATTATATTTTTGTCAAGCATAATAAGTGGATGTAGATAAACATATACAAGCAGTGGAGAATATTAGCAAGCATGGAATTTGGGGAGACACTGTACAGACACTGTAGTGTATAAATGATATAAGCCCCGGCCGCTGTTTGCCAAGCTCTTGTCTGCTGTGACGTCAAAAGGTTTTTTTTAAGGAGGACGTGGGGACTTCACTTAAGCCTTACAAAAACTATATGTGGCTTTGCTCCATTCATGATCACAAGCTCTTTATTCCACCCATCCTTTTCCCTCTCATTCACAGCGAGCATGCTGTGCTCATCGAACCCCGCATTTGGTTGCCTTCGGGGGAAAGTAAAATGAGGTCAGGCTAACAAAGCAAAGCGAAAACACAAGCGTTGAAAAAGAAAGAATGAAAGAAAGAGAAAGAATGAAAGAAGATCAGTGTCCTCATATGCTATAATGTGGTGCAGTATATTAATAAGGGGAGCTAAATGTCTTAAAACTGCATGATCAGTTAGTTTAAAATCAGCCAAAAGTCTGGATCAGACGTAAAAAATGTAAAACAGGATCTGATATGATGCATTGACAAATCAAATCTGACGGTCTTGTTAGTACTCGAAGCCACACTTTGAACAACGTGCTGAAATGTAGCAGCATCTGCTGTGTGCAAAGTGCATCCACTCAAATGGCTTGTTAACAGTTTATTAGCTAACAAAGAGAAGGTTATTGGATCAGTAAAGGTATTGGCTGTTGTGATATTAATATCGCAAAGAAAACAAGTGATATCCCTGCTTGATATTGTAGTAGTACAAAGTCATACATGGACAGAAATAGAAGATTTAAATTGAATTTTAGATTCAACTGCATGCAAACTCATGACTGACCACAGGGAACTGCAGTTCTGGCGGCTTCCCCAATTGAATTTTCATGCTGAATTTGTATCAAACTCCCTTTCTCCCCTTTAACACAGCACTCTGAAGCGGACAAAAGTGACATTTAGAGTAGAGGCCTTTAGCTAACACTAATCCACAGTAAAAAGCAACATGGCTGCGGACGGTGACTCCTGTGAGGATCCAACCTGTGACCTTTCAGCTGAAGGTCACTCTGTCTAACCACCTGAGTGATCTCATAGCCTCAAATCCACGAGGCTTATCACAAGTCACATTTCACATTGAAATGACCAGCGGGGCGCTGCTTTCTTGAGTTGTGCCTGTTGCCAAGCAACATTAAGCTTCTTTAGATTCTGACAGGTAACTATTTACAGCCTCCAGACAGGGAGGTTTTCAATTACACGGATCTGGCTCTCAAACAGGCCTTACAATGATAAATCGAAATTCCCCTCTTCATATATTTCTATATATTTGATGAAAGATGTTTGACAAAAAAACCTGTTTTCACACAGCTTCAAATAAACTCCAGTGAAAGCTTCACAGATGGATTTAAGCTTATTTGATCCTCTCATCAGCTGCTCTCTAAAATCCTTACAATGATGCAAATATGCGACATTTGACCATGTGTCTGCCAATCAGATCTCAGTGATGAGACTTTAATAAGTAAAAGCCATTTTGCCTTAAGAGCTAAGCTTCAACGCTTCATATCTAAAGTTTTTATTCATGAAACTGTATTTATAACAGTCAAACATCACTATCATCAGATTGTGATTCAAATATTGCTCAGTTCTGATTGGTGCAAAGGACCATGTGACATAATCCCCCCCCCCCCATTGAGCCACACCCATTTCAAACCAGCGAGTGGAGCCAAGACAAAACAAAAATATTACAGGAGACTCATTTAAACAACAAAACACGTTCTAAATTTAAACTTTCTTTTGTTGAACCACATCAAGAATAGTAAGAAGCTGATAGAGAAAATATTTTCAGCCTCTTTAAGCACTTTAATCAGAGATAAGATACTATCCAAATTCTTTATATACAATGGTACTTGCAGACAGGAGTTGAACATTCAAACACTGCTTAAGTGTAGAGTGTGAGTGATGTTGAACAGCTCATAATACAGCGCAGGTACATAAAGGAGGTCGAGTCTCGGTGATGTCCAGCAGGCTTATCTCAGCTGTATTTCTAACTTGTTAATCCTATCAACTCAAGCACAATTGTATCAACACTGCAAAAGCCCACACACATTTGAGAATTTTGAACATTTATATGCAAGTTATGCTTTTACTCCAGGTGTCTATTCAAAATGCCTGCCAAGTCAAATCCACCTAAATCCGTATTACTAAGTGTACGTCAGGTAATTATTTGAAAAGCATGTCAAATCCAGTTAGGGGAGGGGTGGGTGGGGGGGAAAGGAGGTTTGATATCAAACTCAGAAGCCCATCAACAATTCTCACTGTGGAGGAAGGAAGGAAGAAACAGTGGGGCTGTGACAGAGAAGAGCGAGTGGCGAAGACGGCTGGCTTGTGCTGGTTGCGCTTTTTGCAGCCGCTTCCTGTCCTCGAAATAGAAAAGAGGTTACATTCCAATAATAATTCTAGTAATTAGTGAGATTATTATTAAAGCAATGGAGAGTAAGTCTGGCTTTTTAGAAGCAGTTCAGTGTGCTACATACATCGAGGGGGGAAACAGGGGGGGTACATGGAAAAAGCAGGAGAGCGTGTATGTGTGCGCTGACCCAAAATATATACAGTACACTTATATATTGTAGGTATCCTTGTGTGGGAGTGCAAATAGAATAAAGTTTTAGTTGAAGTACTGTAGTGTCTAACAAGACAGACGTTTTGTCGTGGATTTTCCATCTCTCATCCAGTGTCTTTCTTTCCGTCTCTGTCCGACAGCTGAAGTGTCTCTCTTTTCTTTCTGTCCGTCTGATCTAAAGGTGACAAGGCTCAGGTTCGTGTCTGGCATCTGCTCAGAATCATTATCAAGTGTTTATTTAAGGATACGGAGGTTTGAGTTACCTACTGGGGCAGTGAGTAACCTAACACCACGCATGGTTGAGAGCTCTCAGCCACAGACACACAGCGTTTAAATGTTGTAAATGTGACTTACGGGGCGAGTAATATGATGCCTGTTATATATACTGCACAGTATGGGCAACCCTCTTTCTATATCAGCAGCCTGGCTTCTGGCTTGCAGGGGTTCAAAACTATCCTCGGTTTTGTTCAGATAGTAGACATGCACACAATTGTAGCCACATTGTATTCACACAATATGTTTAAATAAGAAAACCTGAATGTAAAGATAATCAAATGTGATTAATATAGTTAATTAATGTGATTATATAGGCATATATGTGATGCATAGGAAATTTGAAATGCTTAAATTTAGAGCTATAAGACACTTGGATAAGTAGTAATAGCAACTTTCCAGCTCCTATACAATAAGTCTCACTAAATTCATCTGACATAGAGAAAAGTCAGTCGACACCAACAGTGAGAATTATTTATCCTCGGACTATCAGTGATACCTCAGCCCAGATCATTCAGATCTAATAACACATAGCTCATTAAAAGCCATTGAAAGGTTGTTTCTTAAATCAGGAGGTATGAATATTTGAATGCATTTCCACCTGGTCGTCCAGTATTCATTGATATCAAACAGCATCAGGTATCACTGAGGGAACCGTTAAAAGATGCAGATGCTGTAGACACATAAACACTTGATGATGTCTAATGCGTCAATCATTCTTCATAATGTGTGAGAAGGGCGTTAACGACTCATGTGAGCATGCCATGTGCCCACTTTCCATCACATATTGATCTTGCCTGCAGCAAATTGCCTCTGACTGCGCGAGTTAGCAGCCAGTTTCCATGACCACCACCTCCGTCACCTGTGAGATCAGACTGGCAGAAGCGATCCAATATCTGGCCTACACGGGAGGCGATACAGAGGTGATTTTACACCTGAGACACTCGCTCGGTGTTATTTTCATCCTTGTAGAGAGACAGAGAATTTAAGAAAGAGTGTTGCGGCGAAGGAGGCGGAAAGAAAAGAACCTGGAAACAAGAGAGTGTGTGTGCTTCGGTTCGTTTTGTGCGTTCTTGTTTCAATCAACGTTGAATAATGTGTGCTTGTTCTGTCAGTCAGCAGAGTGTCAATCTGGTTTTTTGTGCACAACCTCTGTCTGCTTGTGTGCTGGGCTTTGTGTTTTATCTGCAGGACTAGCGAGGACAAGGGGATTGGGGTTGCATGTTCAGGAGCATCGAGGGGGACGCAGGTGATATGTAAGGGCTTTTGCAAAGGTTAATGTGGTGACGGGAGGTTACAGTATTTCATCATGCTATATTATAAATTCCAAATCACCTTTTTTCCTCATCTTTATCCCTCTCTTCCTTGTACCTTCCAACTATCTCATCCTTGATACCAGTCAATCTCTCATGCAAAAAGGTGTTTCGTGACACTTTGCATAATATAACAATAAATCCTGAACAATTAAAATCCCTGCTTCGTCAACCCCCGAAACCATACCTTTCAATCTACTGTATTTCTGTACATCTGCGGAAAGTTTTTTTTTTTGTTGGGTTTTTTTTTTTTTTTTTTTTGGTTCTTTTTTTTGTTTCCTCATTTCATTTTCATGTATACTCAGTCAGTCACTCTACTTCTTTTTCTTCTGGAAACGTCTGAACTGGTTCTGGATGGCGAGCGCTGCCTTCTCCGTTTCCGGCGCTTCCAGGTCGATGTCGATCTCCTCCTCCTGTTCCTGAGGCTTTGCTGCCGATGCCTTCTCTAATGGGGCAGAGAGCAAAAAGGGTGGAGGTCAACACTGTGTGTGAGTGGACAGGAAATATCAGTAGATTTGTCAATATTGCAGTTTCAAATATCAGTAGATAAATCAATCATATGTTACTTTCGGAGTGATTTCAGCCTAAGGGAGGTAGTGTCAGCCTTCTAAAAGATCCCATTTCTAAATTGACAATGAAAAGCAGAGACTATAAATGTGCCTAAATAACAGTAACAAGTCAGCGCTTGATGGTGCTTTAAAAACCAAACTGCGTGTCGGCCTAATCTGTGGTGACTTCTGCAAAGAGTTGTGTGGATGAACAAACAGCACATCCCTGACTGTGAACGCAGTCGTGCAGAAGGGTCTCTTAAAATCTTGTGCTTATTAAAACACTAAAGAACATTTCATACTGAAGTTGTCACTATTATTTTACTTTACTTTATTCAGTAATGAGTCCCAGCTTATTTCCAGTAGAGGAGACCAGACGAAATGTCCAGTCAACTCAAACGTTCTTTTTTAATTGAGACCCTAAGGACAGTAAACTAAGTAGTGAGAATCATTTGAGAATCTGGAAGTTTCAGTGCATTAAAAAAGGTTTTGTATTTGATCATGTATTGTAAAATGCTCCTGCAAGTCAAAGTCTACCTGAAAATGTCCTATTTGAAGCAAGAAAAACTGTATAGGTGGAAAAAACCATGTCAGCACTTACTATACGCATAAGATTAACCTCAGGTAGAAACATCATACACTGTATTTTATCAGTACACACAACAACATGTGAGGTGCAAGAGTTAACAGCTACATTGACCAGTTGATTGCTGTGGAAATTCTGGTTAAAATTGTTAAAATTTAAAATAAAATCCACGTGAGCCGGCCTTGTTTACACATGTAATGCCCCCCAAAAATATGCAAAATAAAAATGCACGAGGATTTTGACCTAGTTGAACAGAGGACAACACCAGCTTGACTAGACTATGACTGTACAGCATGTATACAGTCTGTGACTTTATATAACAGCTTTTCAGATACCCTTGACCTGCTGCACTTGTCTGTGTCTGATTGACAAGCACTATGATTAGCCTTAGGGTATCTACCCTTCCACCGCACATTCTCTCCATACACTATACATGTATGTTAGCTGAACCTTGCCTCGGGGCTCCAAAAACTTTATGCACTATCTATCTGTCCATCTATCCATCTATCCATCTATCTATCTATCTATCTATCTATCTATCTATCTATCTATCTATCTATCTATGAGGCATTGAAGGAAGGTAGTGCATTGGTGAGAAGGATGATGAAAGAAAAATCCCACATTGTCTGGTTGAGACAGAGAAAAAAGAAAAGACTATCTTTCTGTGTTCTTGCATGAAATATTTCACAAAACCCAGGAAAATGTGCTAAAATAGTTTTAAAACTAACACAGATTAAAAAAAGGATAGAGAGTTGGCCAAGAAAATAGAGCATGTGTATTGATATGACAAGCAACCTCATCACAAAGTCTGCGCACACTGTCAGATCAAGTGTTTGCTGGTGCTGCATTGATGGATTTTTGATAGAACATCTGCAATGCTAGGATTGGATATTGATGAGCAACGTTGCAAAAAAAAAAGTAAAAGCTGCAGCTGACTTTTCCTGGCTGACAAACTGGTTGCTCTTGCCAAAATACTGTCTTGTCTTGGTTGCTTAGCTCATGGAAAATTTGTGGTATGACCTCTATAAAACATAATGTCAGGTTTCTTGTGTAGTGGACACTAAAAGAGGGAGAGCAGAGAAAAGGGATAAAAAGGTTACCAAAACATTTGGTTGAGGAGGAGAAACAACTGCATTTTTAACTAACATAACTTACATTAATCATCACAAACATGCCAAACTTTTTCCTGATGTAGCACCCTTTAACTCTCCTTTTGTATGGTTTAATATTTAAATTCAAAGCTGCACTGAGCCAAGAAATAGATAAACAAACAAGATTTAATGTAGTAATTAGTGAACTTTAGAGGTGTTTGTTTGGTGGATCTTGTTATCTTTGGATAAATCCTGGGTAGCTGTTTCCCCCATTTCCAGTCTTTTGCTAAGCTAAGCTAAGCTAACCATCTCCTCACTTCAGTTTCTTATCTGTTGGAATATTATTAGAGTTATATTCATTGTCTCACCTAACTCTTGGACAATGACTGTATATTAATGTGGATATCATGAGAGCCCCCCAAAAGTGAAGCCAAAACATATTGACTGCCAATTAGTGGCTGGCTGCAGTAAAGGTGGATGGGACATGAGCCAAACTACAAAATCAAATAATTTTAGGTAGTTCTTTTCATGCTGATGTTTGTCCAAATACATATTTTTAAACGTTTGTTTTTAATTAGTTATTTGACAATATAAAAAGGGGGTGTGACGTCCTAACTAACAGCCGTGACAGTGGCTCTCAAGTCTCTGGCTCCAAATGACGTTACACAAGCAAGATGGCAGCTCCCGGAGGAGAGTTATTTTTGCTTCACTTTTGTATAAAAGTTACCAAATCTGGAAACAAAATTGCTGGGCTGACCACAGTGACATATTTGCTTGCCAATTTTCTTCTGCCAAGAGAAGAAAGCAGCTGATCACTTGATATTTTCTGACATCTGCCAATGTTTTGAGCAATTAAAAGCTACTTTCCTTTGGCGACACTGAGTTGGCAGCGTGCAAGGTATTTGCTGGGTACAGCTGTCACTGTAACTAATCTGTCTTTACACCATACCTACAGAGTGCATATTAACAAGGCAAACAAGTAGAAATACAACACAGTAAGTGTTTAAATGTAGTTTATGGTGCAATTTGGATGGACATTTTGGTGATTCCCAAAAAGCCGGAAAGCACGTCATTATTTAGAGATGGTAAAAAAGCTCAGACATACCTTTGTTGTCAGCTGCAGTCGTCTGGCTGCTGTTAGCAGAGTTAGTGGATGCCAGCTGCAGAAGAGAAAGAACAACACTTTAAGCAACATGTACCATAAATGTTCATATTATGATGTTACATTACTGCATCACTGATGGACTTCTGTTCTGCACTTGAGAGAAACTGTCAAGAAATTACTGCAATGGATATGTAGGGAGTGACAGGCGTTTGCATCAGAGATGTTTACTACACACCTACACACATGTACACACATACTACTGTACATACACTTTTGTGTCATACAGCACAATCAAGCAACTTCCTGACAGCCAAATTGAAGGTTTTCAGTCATAACAGAATGGTCCATGTATCATGATTTTTATTATTAACTATTGCTGCTCCCACACACACTGTGGATAAATCTGTCTGTGTATTCTGCCCATTCTGCTGCTCAATAGTCTCACATTTTGCTCAGAAACACTTCCTGGCAGACTGGATGAGAGGCAGAAGGCTGTATGATGTCTCCTTGGAACAAATGTCTCAAAATACACATTCACTACAGTCTGGAGAAAGAACTGAATGAGAGGAAGCTGAATTAATGTGTGTGTGTGTGTGTGTGTTTAAAGCTGGGCTCTCCTACATCTTGTCCAATGCCAAATTTGCCACGAGTTTACTGTCAAAGACGAAAAACAGCACAAGGCAGGGCCGTACCATGGCTAACGTCTCCACCAAGTCCAGACGACAAGTGATCTAATTTTATGATTGTGCGCGTCTCCATCTCTGTCTGTTTTTCTGTCTCACGGGCTAAAATCCAATTAATTTTTTTTTTCGCCATCTGTCTCACCTTGTCTTCAAGATCTTTCTGCTTGTTGCTGTTTCAGCTGCTTCTTTTTTTAAAGGCTATCCTTCTGTTTGGGTACATTTTCTTCTTGCCTGTCATTTTTAACTGGTTCATTTTCTTTTTAAAGTTCATATTTATAACTTTAAAACTATAAGAGTTCACTATTATTGACGGTCACATATTTAAGCCAATTTTCCATATCCAAAATGTAAACGGTGTCATTTCATGGTTTTCATTGTGATTTTTTTTTTTAAAAACTTGTAATGGTAATACATTAAGTTTACACTGATTATACATGTTTTGGAGCCAGGAGCAAAGAAACCCTGATAAACACACTGATCAGAACCAAATGGTAAAAAAAGAGGTGGTGGAGACCAAAAACAGAGGATGAATATTGGATTCGTATCTGTCAGGTGGCCAAAAACTCAACTCCAAATTAATGGCAATGTGGAATTGTTGTTTATACTGTTTGCTAAAATATTCTCCATATCAACTTAATAAGCTGATGATATGTCAGTGTTGTTTTACAGCTAGTTACGCTGCCACCAGAAGCTCAAAACACTACGACAAGTAAGGCTCCTTTAAATACCAAGTGATGTATTTTGTATTAATTTTCATGAAACTAAAAACCAATGGTGTGAGTCCAATTTGTGGGATTTTTGGTTTCAGTTTTGGTGCCTAATGAGACATACTTTAATGATGAATGTTTCTTAAAGTTTCATTCTCAGTCTATTGTAGGTCATAGTGTCATAAGCTGCAATTAGGAATGACTGACTCTCTGTCGAGTAGAACATATAAACTTCTGGTTATACTCTCCTCTAAGTTATCCACTGGAGTCCTTTGTTTTTACTTTCACACTTTTTTACTAGGCTTCACTTTTTTTTCAAATGTTATTTATACTCCGACCATCATTAGCCGTCAACCATCAAACATCTTTTCTTCCTGTGTTCCTTCTTTGCTTCTCCCTCATGTTTTAACTCTCTCCTTCTGTCCTTTTAAGCTTTACTTTCCTTCCTGTCGCCGCACTATTGGTGTTACTCTTAAAGACATGTGAGTCAGAGATACAGGAAGAGAGTATGAGAAAAACTGACAGAGAGGGACATAGACGGAGAGGGGGAGAGAGATTTAGACAGATTCTGCGATTATGCAATGTCGTGTCACACCGAGGGGAAGTCTACGCACGAGTATGTCTCCGCATGTATTAGTGTGTGCATGTGTGTGAGCTTGAGTGTGTGTATATGAATCTATCCCTGCTTAACTCTGTCCTTATTGCACTTTATGATCCACGTAGCAAATGGCCCATGCATAACACAATCGCCAACAGAGCGTGAATGAGTTGGTGAAGAGAGGCCTGTCACTCCAGCCCTGCCAATAACCCAGAGTATGTAAGAGTGTGCGTGAGAGTGTGTGTGTACCTATGTCTGCGAGCATGCATGGGTGCGTGTGTGTGCTGATGTGCTGATTTGTGTGGGAGTTTTTCTGTGTTCATGCAGTGTGTGATTTATGTGTGTGTGCACACGTGCAAAAGGGAACCCATCGGGTCAACAGCCAATCAGGGGGCCCACATTCAGAGCTAAGGAAGGCAGACAGTGAAGAAAACTAATGTTCAGTGAGTGCAAGTGTATACAGTATGTGTCTGGAAGAAGGGACAGAGACTTTGGTAGGGAGGCAAAGAGGGGGGAAAGGCAAAGGAGGGCAGAGACGAAGAGCTTGGAAAGAAGAAATTCAAATGACAGGCAAGGAGGCAGGGTCAGAATAAGTGGAAAACATAACACATATACGCGGAGTGAGTGTGTTTGAAAGTAGGTCTGAATGTTTTTTCTATATTAAAATTGGCGATTTGAGAGTAGATTTTTCAAATTACATGAACTGCAATTTTATAATTGATAGAGTACTATGAAGCTTTGAAGTTTAGGCAGTGACCACTGATTATAATGACAACAGAAAATGTACTTGGCTGTAGTTAATTAACGTTAATTCTTTGAGTATGGCACAAAACGTAAAAGAAATGCTTTTATGTTACAGTGGAGTAGACAGAAATTGTATTTTGGCGCCTACAAAAGCGGCTACGTCATTTTGTGGGTTGGGTCAAAAAAACTGACGTGTGAAAGTTAGAAGAAGAAAAAAGAACAAACACAGACAAACTGAAAAACTAAATGACGAGTGATGAGTTTACTTTGTAACATTTGGCACCATAAAGGCAATAACAGCAAAGCACTGCTTATCCAACATGCTCAACCAACTGAGCATCAGTCTATAAAAGCTGCACACAACAGTAAAGACAAAAAACATCTTTTGAAGCCTACTCAGCCTAAAATAAACTATAATTGCACTGGCAACACTGGTAGTGCATTGGCTCTACAGTACACGCCACTGTTCATCAACTATTTTATTGCTCAAAGTGGCAACTAAACATAAACCAATACAGCAGAGGTGTTAACTTAGACACATATCGTACATGTAACATCTCCCTTGTGCATTCACTATAGCCTACAGGCGTTGTTGCTTCAGAAAACTGTATCCATCATCTCACTGATAGATGAGATGATGAAATTGATGAAAAGTACCTTGATTTTACATTCTTGGCTGTGCAGAGGAATGCATACAAAAAGTTGGCTGTGAATGTGGTTCATAAAAGGCCCATAAACTGGCGGGTGAACCCACAGCTGCGAGAACATGATTTCAGTTGGAAGTGCATGGATGCTGAATACTGAACACCCCCTCCACAAAATATATTTCAGTTTTTAATTTTTTTTTTGCAGTGATCCTATAACAGCAGAAACAGTAAGTACATCTTCCCATTGAGAGAGACTCTTATGCACGAGGCACACCAATGTACCTTCATTGATTATTTAAATCTTCCTGACACTCCAACAGGATCAGTCAGGATCTCATGGTAATTAATGTGTGTTCTTACACATCCAAAAGGTCACACACACACACACACACACACACACACACACACACACACACAGTCCAGGTTCACACAGTGAGATTATTTGGAGTAAAGCAGCTGTTCTCCTGATAAATCCCGAGCTCCATCAGAGCTGTCTAAAAACATGATTTCAGAAGCTAAAAGTTTAATTCAGTTTCCTCTGGAGACTTTCCTCTTTCCTGTCAAGTTAATAACTACAATTTTTAGTAGTCGGGTTTCTGGAGACAATTCTAACCAGCATGTGTCAACTGTGTCCATGAGCCACATGTCTCATTCTCGGTTCATTTCTCCGTTCCATCTTTATATGCAGGGTCTATTTTTGAGGGACTGGCTTACACACGACAGAAAAAGAAGGAAAAAAAAGGCAACATCACAATTTGGCCTATAGGTTGGCAGCCCCCTGGAGACTGCAGTTCCCCAAGCACGCCCCCTTCTTCCTGCAGCTATGGGTGAACCCGCATCATGCTGACTGGGAGACAGCGCTATACGCCAGGGGAGCAAGCAGCCAGGCTCACTGTGTTTGTGAGCTGATGTGCTGCCCTGGATTTGGTTGAAAATGCTCTCCATATGCCTGTGTCTTTATTCTCAGCAGCTTAAAATGGTTTTGACAGAGGAAACATTGTTCATTTTGATGCTATTGAATAAAAACAGTAGACTCTTTATCACAGTGGACTCTTCATCTTTTAACATATCTTTCTCCAGATAATCTAGCTAATTTCCTCAGTTCATCAGGCAGGTAGCTATAGCGGCTAACCTCTAAGCTACGTTAGGTTAAGCTCTATCATTCATATCTCTTAAATGTGAGCTAATGCTAAGAGAAAACATTGTTTATTTTGATGCTATTGAATAGAAACAGTAGACTCTTCATCTTTTAACATATCTTTCTCCATATAATCTAGCTAATTTCCTCAGGTCAATTTCAGGCAGGTAGCTATAGCTGCTAACCACTAAGCCAGTTAGGTTAAGCTCTATCATTCATATTAAAACATTGTTCATTTTGATGCTTTTGAATAAAAACAGTAGACTCTTTATCACAGTGGACTCTTCATCTTTTAACAAATCTTTCTCCAGATAATCTAGCTAATTTCCTCAGGTCAATTTCAGGCACGTAGCTTTAGCGGCTAACCTCTAAACTAGGTTAGCTGACAAACAGCTGGCCGACAGAGTTGCATATCATTATTTTAAGCCAATCTCTCGCACTCTATCATCCTTATAACTAGCCAACTTGTAGCTAGTAGCAATGAAGATGTTTTTTAATGTTTAGTAAAGTTAAGTAGAAATATAATATCATAATCTCTTAAATGTGAGCTGACTCTAAATTACAGCATTTCATAATGTTTAATTCTATTCCATTATGAAGATTCAAGATAAGTTTGTGATTATACAGTATTTGGTGCATTATTTCAAACTATATAAACCATAAAAACCGGCCTGGAGTTTAATTTAGAGAAAATAGTTGCAATTCATTTTGCAAAAATCGATCAGATTAGGCTACAGTACTATGTTTTTCTCAAATCATGCAGCCCTATTTAAGAGAGAGATCCTTGTAATTCTGTAATTTAATGGTGAAAGCATCAAGGCAATAGAATTTGTGGAAAAAAAGGTGGAACAGAGAGAAAGAGAGAGAGAGCAATAATGAGGAGATAGAGTGAAAAAGCGAGATGGTGAAACAAGGTGATGTAGAAAGAGAGAGAGAGAGAGAGAGACAGAGAGAGAGAGAGACTGCGGAGATATGAGTGAGTGTGACTGCAGCAAGAGAGAAAGACTGCAGAGAGAGAGAGAGATGGTGGGGAGAGGAGGGGGAGGGGGGGTTGGGGAGGGGTGTATGTTCAATATTAGCACACATCACACAGTGAAGAGTGCAGAAGCTTTCAGTGAAGGAGGCATTAAAACAGGCTTTAACTCAGAAAAGATCCACTCTCTCAACAGTAAGTCTGATAAGCAGAGAGAGAGAGAGAGAGAGAGAGAGAGAGAGAGAGAGAGAGAGAGAGAGAGAACGAGAGAACGAGAGAG
Organism: Scomber japonicus; assembly: GCF_027409825.1. Classification (NCBI taxonomy): domain Eukaryota; kingdom Metazoa; phylum Chordata; class Actinopteri; order Scombriformes; family Scombridae; genus Scomber; species Scomber japonicus. Next base: position 19,208,584 of record NC_070599.1, on the reverse strand, counting down.
AGAGAGAGAGAACGAGAGAGAGAGAGAGAACTGAATGTGGCCTTGACAAACATGCGGATGGAAATGAAAAATCACTGGTGAAAAAAAAAACTACATAAAAGAAGTGGAGAAATATAACAAATGTGTAATTTTTTAAAAGTGATTGAGCCTCTCTTCTCTTCTTTCAATGAGACGATAAACCTCCATGTGAAGAGAAACTAGTAAAAAATCTCATGTGGCTCAGAATTAAAGCTTGCTCTGACCTATCAGAGATGTCAGGATACATTTTTATCATTATTCCCTTTTCCTCTCTCTCTCAGTCTTTTTCTTCTACAGTCTGTGACGAGCTTTATTCTCATCCTAGGGTGCCGGATATATGTGAATGTGTGTGTTTGGTGAGTGGCACGTCAGTAAATGTTCGTGACTTGTGTAAAAAGAAAAAAAAAGGGTACATGAATGCACAGAGAACACACATGACCTGTTCATTAACCTTCCTGTCGTCCTCCCGGGTCAAATTGACCCCGACTGTTTTGACTGTTCCTTCTTTCCTCCCTTCCTTCCTTCCTTCCTTCTGTCCTTCCTCCCTCCTTCTCTCTTTTTTTCCCTTCCTTTCCCTTCCTTCATCCCCCTTCCTTCCTCCCTTCCTTCCTTCTTTTTCCTTCCTTCCTTCCTTCCTCCCTCCCTCCTTTCCTTCCTTCCTTCTTCCTCATTTCCTTCCTTCTCCCTCCATTCCTCTTCTCCATTCTCCCTACCTCCCTCCTACTTTCCTTCTTTCCTTTCCTCCCTCCCTCCCTTCTTTCCTCCCTTCCTTCCTTCCTTCCATCCTCCCTCCCTCCTTCCCTTCCTTCCTTCCTTCCTTCCTTCCTTCCTTCCTTCCTTCCTCCTTTCCTTCCTTCTTCCTTCCTCCCTCCCTCCCTTCTTTCCTTCCTTCCTTCCTTCCATCCTCCCTCCCTCCTTTACTCCCTTCCTTGCTCCCTCCCTCCTTTCCTTCCTTCTTCCCTTCCTTCCTTAACTCGAGGACAACAGGAGGGTTAAACCAATCCACTTATCTTTGACGTTAACCCAATCAGTGTCACCATGATGGATTGAGCATGAGCTGGCTTATCTCAATCAACACATCAGTAGACCTGGTTCTTAAAGGCAGAATGAGCTATACAGTCCTTGTTATAAAACAGCTTATAATTTATTGATTGTGCTCTTTATAAATAATTCACATTCCAGGTGTTCACCCAATGAAGTCAGACGGTATAGTGACATAGTTTCTGTCAGTTACACCAAACAACACACAGGTTGCACTAATTAGATAAACTACAAGCTATCATATAGTATTATATACACTTTCAGAATCCTAATAAAATGTATTTTCTATTAGTTAAACATCATGCATAAACATCAAATATATATTTTCATTAACTATCCTGAAAAATAACATATTTCTAAAAATTCTATATTTTAAGCCATCATTATGTTATTTTTTTAGATGCCAGAGGGACCAACACTAGGGCTGGGCCAAAAAAAAAATCGATTTTTATATTAATCACGTTTTTTTCTGGCGATTTTTATTTTTTTATTTATTTTTTAATTTTAATTTTTTTATTTATTTATTTATTTTTATTTTTTATTTTTTATTTTTTATTTTTTTATTCTTATTTTTATTTTTTATTTTTTTCTAAAGACCAGCTAAATATAGCAGGTTAGTTTATTGTAAGATGTTGGCGGATGTGAATGTTTTTTGTTAGGGCAGGTTCACAGTTTTAAAAATAAATCTCACAAACTGATGAGATGTGTGTATTATTGTTTTTCGTAAATATGACTTATGATGTACTATCAAGTGTTTGGTTCAACCTGTTAAATCACAATAATTGAAATATAAAATCGCAATACTTGGTAAAATCGAATCGCAGTTTAAATCCAATCGGGACCCAAAAAGTTGTTAGAGAATCGAATCGGAACAAAAGCATATCGGCCCAGCCCTAACCAACACACTTGACGATACAGGGTTCAGCCATAGCAATATTTATAAGTTGTTGTTTTTTTTACCAGAGTCAATAAGTGTCAATGGAAATCATTGGGTTTTGATCACAGAGGCAAAGTTGATTTGCCAATATAGAGTTTCATTTTGGTCAGTCATGCCAGCTGTCACATCTTCAAAGTCTATATAATGCTGCTCTGCTAGTAGTCACTCCATTATCACATCATTTGTGTTACCTGGTGTAGTATTCCTGCTCATGTCATGCTCTGTTACTATAGTTACAATAATATTCAGATTTGGTTTTACCGTTAATCTCAAAATTACCCTCATCTCTACCCCTCTATCTCTGCCTCTACAATCACATCTTTCTGTTCTCCTCGTCCTCCATTTTCCCTCACACCTTCTTTCATGTCTTTTCAGTAAGTGGTAAATTCAGGGTTCAGTTTGTTCCCCTCTTGAAGCTCAAACTAAATCTCTGTGGACTTAAAAGACACACAGACACACGTGACTGCAGGGAAGGTCGTGTGTTTGTGTCCCGGGCCTGCTGGGAAATTCTGCTTGAAAAGATTGTGTGAGTAACACCTTCCCCTCCCACCATTATTTTTAAAGGGCACTTAACCCCCTTTTGCTCCAGTGATCGACAGCAGATTAATGTAACTGAACAGACTTCCTGTAGGAAAGTAACTGTATTAATGTGAAGCAGGGCAAAACCCAATTCAGCACTTTTCCTCTCGCTAAGACGTATCTGTTTCTAATGATGTCACAAATTAGCTCTGAAACAGCTGAAATGAAATTAAAAATTTACCTCTGACCCTGATAACCCCTTATATCCCCCCTATAATAATCCACATATCATCTGTCTATCCTTTTGTCCCAACCTTTCTTCTTCCTCTCTTGTCCTTTCCACTTCTTCCCTCTTAATCACAAATGACTAGCTGGCTTTAGACCCCCCTTGAGATATGTCCTTATCACCCCTCCTCTCTCTCCACTTTCTGCTTTTAGTCAGGGATTTCCCTCTTTTAGTAGTTAGCGATGTGATTCATGAGCGGCGAGCCTTGGAGAAAGGCTGAGAGGAAAAGAGAAGCCAAAAAAAAAAAAAAAGGGAGGGAGGGAGGGAGGAAGGGGAGAGAGGATGGGAGACAGAGACAGATTGCAGCATTTAACAGCCTGCCCTGGGGAGCCGCTGAAGGTGATAGAGAGAGAGAGAGAGAGAGAATGAGACGAATGGAGGGAGGGGGAGGCAAGATAGAGAGAAAGAGACATGCATTGTAGCGAGAGGGTGATTTAAAAAAAAAAAAAAAAACCTAAAAAAAAACAGAAGACTGGCTCAGTGAGAATGATCCGAACATACACGGTCTATTCAGAAAAGACTGGGCTGGCATAAATGGAGTCCACATGGACACACACAGACACACACACACGCATACACGCACACACACACACACTCGCACTGTACACACATATACAGCACGATGCACTTCATTTACAACAAGGTTTCCCTTTGGGGAATACACCTCTCCAAGCTGTTTTCCTTACACTTCTGTCACATTTCTTTTTTCTATTCCCACTTGGCCTTTTCCTCCCCTCCCCTGATCTCTGCCTCCTCACGGAATAAACATAATAAATATTAAATTACTTATATAAGGTCCTAGAGAGCTGCCTGCTATTGTCAGAGCTGATTAATATCAAGACCAGCCCACTATTCCTGTCTGTGGTTGAATAAGAAGTTATTAGTGAAGGGCTTGTTTTTCTTTTTTTGGGGTGGGGGGGTATACAGCATCATCTCTGTTCATCCAGCTGCCTTAGGGCTGCAACTAATAACTACTTTCATCATCAGTTAAGTCATTTTCTAAATTGGTAGATCAGCTGGTTCATAAAATGTTAGAAAGTAGCATTCCACAATTTTCCAGAGCCTAAAGTGTTTACTTTGCTACTTCATCATCTCACTATCTTATATTACATTACATTCATTTGGCAGACATTTCTCTCCAAAGCAACAACGAGTACATTTAACCTCTTTAGGAAGAAGAGAGCTACGTGTCAGTAAAGAAGTTCTTCCCTACCAAACAAACAATTTAACATGTGTTTGAGTGCTTACATTTTAAATCCTCTTATCCCTAAAATAAAGACTGGAGCATATCCACTTTATATGACTAACTCAGATGGCTGAAGCCTCTTATTATCTTCACATAAAGTTTTAATTGCATTTTAGTTCTAAAGAAGGACTGCAGATTTTCTTCCCCTATCAAAGTACATTGAAGGCACATTTGGATTTTGGAGGGGCTCTTCTACTGGTCAAAGTGAGCAGGAGGATTTCAGAGAGCAAAACCTGTTATTTTAAGACAGACTTGAAAAATTGTGAACCTGTCCGTTAAACTTTAGATAAATTATTCATGCTATTGCCTGAGATTTTTTTTTTTTGCTGAGGTTTGCACAGGAAATGCTATATGAGCAGAACTTTTTACTTTCCATATCGTGGGACAAAAACAACAGTGAGTGTGCAGCTTGCAAGGGCGTTCACAAGGTGATGAAATAACATGAACAAAAGGTAACGCTGAGAGAGAGTCTGTTGGCAAGCTTCCACTTTCAGAGTGCACGCTTGTTAGCTTAGCTTGTCAGCTTCCACTTTCTGAGTGGACTGTGACCTAAGTGCTTGGTAGCTCCTCTTAAGAGTCAATAGACAGTAGACGCTATGTTAGCTTGTTGGAAAAGTGGGAAAACATCCAAAGATGGGTCCAATACTGATTTTACTGAGATGTATCTTATTATAAATGAACAGTTTTAAAAGTCTATTCAAGCTAGCTAACACAGTGGATCATTTGGTCCAATATTACTTTAGTCAATCATTGTTTCGTTGTGCATCAAGTTTTTCATTTCTATGGTCCTCACAATGAAAACCAGATAGAGCCTCAGATACACGCTATACACCCTTATGCAACATCAACGGCACAACAAAGAGAATAGGAGATATTTCAGTCTCTATCCCAAGCAACAATAGCCTATTTCTGGCTCTACATGAGAATAATTGAAAACATTTTCTTGGCATTACTTGCCTGAAAGATAAATGAGCGCCACAAAAAATGCTAATTAGTCCAAGAGGGATGTAATAATTACGTGTCAAAATAAGGTGACATTTGGATTCATTACTGATTGGTCCAGAGGGAGGATGCATATTTTCAAGGAGGCAATATTATAACTGTTTTTTTTTATTATTCCCGTACAGGAAATGGGAAGCAGCCTTTGGGCTTTCTTTCTCTAGAAATATCCATCTCTTGTATCCATGCCCTTTTTTCCCTCTCCTCTTACATAACATATGCCATTTGGGGGCTGTTTTAATCCACCTTATGGTTTCCATGAGTGCTTACATTTTTAGCCTGAGCCAACTCATGCCTCTACTCCCTCTTTTCATCTCATGTTCTGTCCTCTTCTGCACTCTACCCTTCAATTTTACACCCACCCAGTTGTCTCCACCTCATCTACGCTTTATATTCCCCTTGCTGTCCTCCTCCTCCTCCTCTCATCTGTTCCCTTCATCCCTTTTGTGAAGACACACAGCGAATGGTCTGTGCTTGCCCAAGTGGCCAGATGTGCCTCGGTGCTGAGTGTTGTACTGTACGAGCTCAACATCTGTTCAGAGCTGCTCTTACTGTACATTAAGTGGACCAAGCTGTTAACCTCTGGAAGCTCCATGCAGCCAGAGGTTCGGGTTATTCAAAATGCTGCTTTTAGAGCTTAGCTATGGATTGTAATGGACTATGATGAGCTGAGGTTCTAATGAACTTTGGACTCTAATTTAATTAGAGTTAGAGCTGGATTATCAGCTGTAATGGAGTCTGATGATGGTCTATAAGATCCGGCCTGACAAACAGGACAGCGTATTAATGGACAAAAGGTTCATAAGATTATGTTCTTAACATGAATGTATTGTATTAGTTACAAAAAGCTAGTGACCTCCAATTTTAAAGCTTAACCTGTACATGCTTTAGGCCCATTTATACATGTACATTATAATCTATCTCACAAACCTCCAAGGAGGTTCCAACAGGCTAAAACAGACTAAAAATAACATTTAGATTTAATCCTCTAATACTAAAACAATATAGAAGGGTTTTTGTCTTAATCTTTGGTGCATTTAGCCGTCGTATTTGCCTCCCCATCTGTCTTGTTTGACTTTGTGTCCACTGTCGAAACCCGTTCCTCCGTCTATTAAATTTGCAGCAGAGCTCCCCTCAGTCTCTGTTCTGAAACACACTGTACCTGCCACCTAAAAATAGCACAATGCCAGTTAATGGCTTTATATAAGTCAGTGGGTGTGGGGTCCGCGCGGTAAGAGTGTGATTCAGGAATAGTTGTGATTCCTGGGGGTAGACGGGGATAATGAGTGGTGGTGTATGTGAGAGGGCTCGGTTTAGGTAACGATCTTACAGTATGAAGAGTGTGCTCCACAATTAATATTAAAGATGTACAGAAATTAAGAATGAAGACTTTTTAATTACTCAATTTGATTTTTTTTTTTACAAGATCATAAATAGTTGAAGTTGTAACGACTGTTCACTTTTGTACAGCCAATAACTTAATCTGACTTAAACCCTAACCCATATATGTTTTAAATAATATGTCATAATTGGTTATGCTGGTTTAGAGATGGGTCAACACCCACTATATACTGTATCTCAGTACTTTTTACTGAAGATACTTTAATCTTTGTAAAAGGATATAGGCCTGCTTTGGTTTTGGTGGAATGCATTTCAACAAGCTTAACATGCTATTTGCATTTTAGAGTAAAATATGTTTGAATACTGTTTGAATATTTTAAGCCTTTAGTTATTATAGAGCTAATAGCAGATAAGGCGATCAATTTGGTCATGGAAAATTATACTCTTATATTTTCATATACATTATTTTTAATTACTTCATTCACAGTGGCAATGTCAAAATCCTGATTTTAGTAGGTTATATTTAGGTAATACTAGACTCACTGTATTTACTTAGTGTGTTAGAATGATACTGTTTGCTAATGAGCACTAAACAAGGAGGAATTTCATCATGGCAATCCATCCAATAGTTTATCATCCAATAGACATTTAAAACAAAAGCCCAAAACAATGACAACCTCATGGTGGCGCTAGAGGAAACATTATTAAAACCAGATACAACCTAAGATATAGACTCTGACTACACTCTTACGCAACATCAACAAAGAGAATATGAGATAGTTCAGTCTCGGTCAGGAGAAAACAATGGCCTACTTCTGTCATGAGACATGAGAATAAATTAAAACGTTTCATGGTGTAACTTGCCTAAAAGATAAATGAGCCCCACAAAAATGCAAATTAGTCTACGAGCGATGTAATAATTATGTGTCAAAAAATAGGTGACGTTTTGGATTTATAACTGATTGGTCCAGATGCATAATTTGAAGGAGGCAACATTATTAATGTTTTCTTAGTATTCCCATCGAGAGACAGGAAGCAGCCTTTAGGCTTGACAAAATGTAATCATGCAATACATCCAATAGTTTATTATCCAATAGGCATTTCAAACAAAGCAGAAATGTCAACCTCATGGTGGCGCTAGGAGAAAAGTCAGAGGATCACCAAAGTCTGTCGGCTTTAACCTCAAGGGACAATGAATGTTTCTCATTCCATTCAATTGAGTTATGAACTTGATTTTCATTCAAATAAATGTCTGTTAAGTCAGTGAGGTAACACAACAGTGATTCAACTTATGGCCCGCAGATGAAAGCTCTTGTATTTGCAGTATTATGATTATTACATACGACCGGGTTGTCATGGTGACATTCTAGCCATGCATTCGAACAAGCGGAGCAGTTAGCAACACGTTTTCCATCGCCTAGTGGTTGATCCGCCGGAGAGCAGGAAGACCTAACGCATCAGACTTGAGCTTAAATTTACTTGTGCTAGAATTTTGATCTAGGGGAGTGATTTTGTGTGAGTTCCAAAAAACACACCTGCAGTTACTGCTTAACGCCATGTGGTGGCGCCAAAGAGAATGAAATAGATTTTCAAGAGTGCCCCTTTAATGGTTGAGATATTTCAGTCTGGACAAAAATTGGTGAACTGACTGACCAACAGACCAACACTGCCACTTATAGATACACGTCAGCATGTAAAAAATGTTTTTGAAATAAGCTGGTTCCTGATTATTATGTGAAGATTGGGTCCTTTTCACTTTTTTATATCACTGTAAATGAAACATCTGTTTTTAATTGGTGAGCCAGAACAAGCAATTTGAAGACTGTGACATAATGTTTTATTCCAGTGTTTTGTAACATTTTGAAAATTAAATAATTAGTAGATTCACAGAAAAAAAAAATAATTAAGAGATTACAGTCCTAGCTGAGCAGGATTAATGTTTATTTAGTATTTTAAAACACATTAAATATACCTTTACGAGGGAGATATTGTTATTGCTGTTGAGAAGAGAAAATTCGGTGGTAGCTTTGACATATTGAAAGCAGTTAGCAGATTGATATTCAAAGCATGCATCATCAAACATTCACATATTCACATTTCAGTGTTTGATATCGGACAAACACGCATAGCCTCACCCCTTAGGGAAATGGAAGCAGATGATTGGGTGGTAGACCAAAAGGAGGTGGACAAGACTAGTAATGGTGGAATAGAAAAAAAAAGGTGCCTAAAAAAGCAGGTGCAGTAACACGGAGACTGACGTATTAACGCATATTTTAGGGTTCCTTTTTAATGGAAAAATACATCCTTTGCTTGTACCTTTTCTCTGCTCAACTCTCAATGGTGTCCTCTTTGAAAAACATGGATACAGTACATTTCTTAAGCTAAAAACACACATGGGGCTTAGTGCTGCACTTGCTGTCAAATGGGGGGGAAGGAAAAAGAGGCAGCAGAAAGCCTCTAAAAGCTCAGCAGAAATGTATTTATAGACAGAAATAAAAGGATTATACCTCCATGAAGGAGTAGGGGAAAGCCAGTGATTTCCAGACACGCCAGATGCTGTACAATCTCAGTTGGAGGTTGGAGGAGAAGGTGGGGGTGGGAAGGAAGATAAGGAGGAAGAGAGGTAGAGGGAGAAAAGTGGAAGAGGGGACTGACAGATGGAGAGAGACAGATTGACAAAGAGAAACAAAGATTGTAGCTTTCTCGGTTTTACCTCAGTAGCTTCATATTGGCCTCCGAGCTACATCAGACCCTGGTAATTATCCTTTGCCAGCTTGCTTGAAATAGGGTGGCTTTTTGTGAGGGGGAAGCCTGCTAAGTGTTAATTACAAGCATAATGAGAAAGCTACCTTCCTCTTGCTGTGTGTGTGTGTGTGTGAGAGAGAGAGAGAGAGTGTGTGTGTGTGTGTGTTTGTGTGCTCTGCTGTACATGCGGACACTTTTGGATGGTTCTAAAAGTATTAAAAAATGACTTTGACTTCTTAATGATTTTTTTTTTCTATAATGCTACCCTGCTTCTGAGAGCGGACAGGGATAAAAGGAAAATCCACCAAACAGCTGTCAAAAGTGGAGCCACTGCCAAACACAAATTACATAACAGACCCATTTCATTCCCTGCTTATTCCATTCATATTCCCACAAATTAAAAACTACCCCCTTTTCCCATTTGCCTCCTTCTTCTCGTTTTGACTTCTTCTATGCCTCATGCTGTGCAGATGTTAGCTCCCGGATGTGCGCATGCAAGTGTTAATACCCTGCCTGAGTCCTGTTGCTGTTGCTAAGGAGAATACAGTAAAGCCTTTAGAGAGGGGGGGAGGAAAAAGAAGCAAAGAGAGAGCAAGAGAGCGAGGGGGGAGATGAATAGAAGCTCGTGAAAAGCAAGAGAAGGAAATGAGGCAGTGGGTGACAAGATTTCAGCTGGAGGAGACAGTCTGTCAAAGCAGTGGGAGAGTGCAGTACGATAGCTCATCGCCATTACTTCAATCAAAGTGTATGTAGCTCCCAGACGGGCTGAATCATGTTCTTTTCTGTAAATTTAAGCAGGAGGAAGTGCAGATTTTGCTGATCTTTGCCTGATAATCATAAAGTTGATTGTAAAACACTTGAATTACATATCAGGTAAGAGTTAATGTGCTCTAATCACATCCTGAGTGATCTTCATGCACCAAAGTAGACGTCTCATATCATCTATATGTCAAATAATTACATTCATTTACATATGATGTGCGTGAGATTGAAATAAAAAAGGGGAAATGCTTTTTTCCCCTCCAACTTCTACTTAGTGCCTTATCCGCTGAGATGGCACAGCTGCAGTCTAATGCATGAGGTCATGGGTTCAACTTGTATCCGTCCAAATGGCGTTAGAAGTAGGATGGCATGGATGGCCTCCAGAGATTAGGTTTACAGGCTGGTAAGAAGGACAACTATTGCACAATGTAAGGTTTCCACCTCAGCTGCTAAACAACACTGCATGGACAGAGTATGAAAAATTCAACATTTATGGCCGAATGTGGGAGTACTCAAAAGGATGATGTGGTTCTTCCAAAGTGGTGCCATATTCTTCTTCTTCTTGATTTCTGTCATTTTGAGAATAGGGCAAAAAGATCAATTCATCTTCGGTTTTGGTCTATAAGATGTGAGAAAATTGTGCCACTTATATTTTCCCAAAGCCCAAGGTGTTGTCACAGAGCTCAAATAGTTGCCTCTTTCTGGTCAGCTGTGTAACACTTATTGATTTTCTGTCACAAAAGACAAAAAAACAGCAAATCATCTGAAATCAGAAGGTGGTACTCTGGATTTTTAAAGGAATTATTGCTTGAAAAATGACTTAAATGATTAAGCAAGTATCAACCAAGTTACATTGATTTTCTGGCTATCAAGTTAGGCGATTTTTTAATATAATCTGATTATTTTTTCAATCAATTAGTTGTTTGTTGATCACCATTTTCAAGAGGCCACAGTGATGTTCTCAGATGTCGTGTTTTGTCCACAACTCAAAAATATTCAGTTTCCTGTTATAAAAGACCAAAGAAACCAGAAAATATTCACATTGGAGAAGCTGAAATCAGATCATTTTGACCCTGTTTTACTTCAAAAATGACTTCAAACAATTAATCGATTATCAAAATAGATGCTGATGCCAAGTACTCAACTAATCGACTAATCATTCCAGCTCAACAATCAACTAATTGATTATTCGACTAATTGTTCCAGCTGTAATTTAGAGAACGAATATGATTTAAGGACATTAACAAATCAGATTTAGATTTAAAATGTCCAAATAGGAACAGATTTTTCCATATTGTACAGACAGAAGGCATCAAATGGCCGTGCAGGCAAACTGAAGACTCATCAGACCAGTTTCACATGGCTCCTATCTTCAGGCCTCAGTCCATACTGAGAGTGCAGACGTGAGGAAACAAACTTCCTAAATCCGGCGTTTTTTGGTAGTCAGTGAACTGCGGGAGTGACCAGCAGATGTTCAATATGTCATTCTGTGTTTACATTTCAAATCTCCCAGGAGCAGCAGTGGCATCATCTGCTTAAAAGACACACACACACACACACACACACACACACATCCACTGATACTTCCCATCTGTCCCGGTCAGAAGAGTGAATGGCAAGGACCATTAGAAATACATGTGCAGTATGAACAGTCCCATTGGAGCAACGTTCTACTTTTGTGACAGAATGGAGAATATAATCACACCATGGGGACCTCTGTGACGTTATTTTTATCCATGTGAAATTGATTTGATCAAGGTTTGCTTGTCATGCACATCTCTGTATCTTCTGACAAGATATTAGACGAGTTAGTAGGTTATATAATGCAACTATCTTTTTAGCCGCCTGGTTGTCATTTTCATTCTACTGTACAGCCAATGTAAAGAAACGCCACAGAGATTCACATTTTGCACCACTTGGAGATTCAAAGGCTCTTGTCCCAGTAATAACTAATGACTGTCTTGTCCTGGTCAACTTGCAGGTTAAATATTTATAAGAAGAGAATGGGAATCTTTTGCAGAGGTAATGAAACCGTGGTGAAAGGAACACAATCTTTAAAGGCTAGACTCAAGCTGTATATTTCAACATATTTATACTCAGTGAAAAATGGCCAAAACTGCTCTTGTTTTACATATTTTTTTGGTTTTCAAGTATTTGTCAGTTAGGTGGCCATACAAACTGATATACTTAATAGCTACTTTATTATGCAAAAATGATGCATATATGCAGTAAGTTTGGGAAGAATGTATGCAGTGGTTCCCTATGCACCACCACCTCTGCTTATGGATGGAAATAATATGCTGTACTTATTAAGAAAGGTGTTTAAAGGTAACTCTGCAGTAGAAAACTACAGAAGATGTTAAAATGTCCATGGAGCCACAAACACATTAAGAAGTCAATCATACTTATATATCTTCCCTTTGAAGATTTTTTAAATAAAAATTCATAACAAAACCCATCATTTTGTGGACTTTGTGGAACATCGAAGGTCTCCGAGCCCCTACTTTGGTGAACCACTCACGCGCCACCAGATGTTCACGGTGCCCAGTGGCGATGTGAGCTGGTGTCAGTGCTGCTCGCCTCTCATTGCAGTGCTTCTGTCAGACTTGGGACCAAAGCCAAACAAGAGTGGAGAGCGCTGCGCTAAAACATTTTGTTCTTTGGGTCTTAACCGCACCTTGGATGCGGTTTTGAGAGGATGATGGTGAGACGAGTGTGAGATTATGGGGAGAGAAATTACACCGGATTTAATTGCCTGCGCGTGCTTGCTGGTATGAAACGACACGGTTAATTCCATACAGGTGCATGATGTTGACTCAGGGTTTAATCTGATTGGGAGAAAATGACCGCGCGGTGACTGCATAACTGCAGCAACTGAATAACTCAGATAACTGCACTTGTAGTTAATTCTGAAGAACTGATCCAAATCTTAAACATAATATCTTAACATGTATGCTTCAAACCAGCGCGCACTCACCTCGCTCATCTTGGAAACGTGCGCGGAGGGGAGTTCTGCAGCAGAAGTGGACTTGAGTCTTGTCTCTCCGTGCTCTCAGCCCTAGTCAGAACCAAAGACAAGCCGTAAAAGAGTGCTGCAGTGACTGTGGGACGCGCTGAGAAGAAGGAGAAGAAGAAAAAAAGACAGCAGAAGATGAAACAGTCTTGCAGCCTGTGGATGCTCCGAGACCAAGAGAGAGAGATGGCAGGAGGGCTGACAGAGTGAAGAGATGCTTAGTTCTCCTCCGGTAGAGATGATGAAGGAAGCTTTAGTGTGCGTAACGGTGCGGTTTATGGGCAACAGGATCTCTCTCTCTCCCTCTCTCTCTCTCTCTCTCTCTTCCCTCTTCCTCTCTCTCTCGCTCTCTCTCTCTCGCTCTGTCTCGCCCACTCAGTCTCAACCAGTCACCAGGGAGCAGACTATTGCCCTAGTAGAGGGATGTAGGCTAATAGGAACATAATAAGGATGATAACCCTGGAGCCTGTAACTCTATCTCTACAGAAAGGTGTTAATTGATGTTTGGTATTTATTTATTTTTTTACCCCTGAACATATCCCGAGTGGACTTGCTGTGTGTGTGTGTGTGTGTGTGAGCTTTTGTTTCCAATATTTAATCTTTCTAAGCTTCCACGGATGAGTTTCCATTATACACGGGGGTTGATTTTACAACCAACCTCATGTATTTTCATCCTAGTAGAGAGATTTAGTGGTCCACATCCTGGTTGTCAAGGTAGCCTAAATGCATGCTTGACATCCTTTAAAAACTGTCAAAATAAATCCGTATTGCTAAATCACTAAAGCACATGAAAGTACGGAAAATGCACTCGGTATTAAATTATATTTCATATGTCATTTTCTTCAGTTTGCGCTGCTAATTCCCAGTCTTAGATCTATTACTCAATTTTTAAAAGATAGATTTTACAGATGTGATTTTATAGACAGATGTGTTACCGGTTTTATGCTGAAGGAATAAATCTAAGACTTCCTGTTTTGTGCAGGCTATCTGCTGACTTTACTGGATTTCTTGAGGTGGACAACCCAAATCAAATTAGTCTTATCATATCTAATGGTAATGCGTCTTATTGTTTCACTAATGTAATTACATCTTATCAGTATGGTTTCAAAATGACCTCATTTAAAGTTATAATCCAAAGTATGTGTTGATTATTTAAAAAAAAATATATATATATATATAAATATAATATATATATCATAAATGTCTCCACTGGAGGGAGCAGTTGTGTCATATATGATTCCAGAAACTGAAATCCTCAAAGTTTTCATGGTTTGATGTCTTTAGGTTGCTGTATTTAAGTTTATATCTCCCTCACACAGTTAGTTTTCTTCTTCTTCTTAATATGTTTGATGTTTCATGTTTGAATATACATGAAAGATGATAAAAATGATCATCTCTCAATAGGATCATGTGAAAGATATATCTCTGTACAATACAACTCTTTAGGTATAGGCTACAATTACGAAGTGATGGTAAATAGATCTGGGTATTGGTACTTGAAATAAATTGATACCAACTAGTATAGAAACTTCTCCTGTCAAACGAGATACCTCCAATCGATCCATTTGCACCCAGAGTTATAATATATGACTATTTGTATGGACTTTGTTCTTCGTTTCAATGCTACGTGATTGTCTGAAAGATTGTCTTAATAACTTGAAGACTTTCAAAATGCATTTATGTATTAATCAAATCATTTAGAAGTGGTGGAGTGGTGGCATTTTAATGCTTCTATTCACATGATTGGGAAGTACTCAGTTGGCATCTGTATTACTTAAAGGTTATTTGTATTGGTACTGGTATCATTTTTTAAAGAATACCCAGTCCTAACACTTTATTTTACAGGTTCGTTTATTCCCTAGAAAGTAATTCATGTATTTGGGATGTTTATTGCTTTATGGCTCTGTCGCATTGTGATTGACAAATGCCATAAACATGGTGTAACCCCAGATTCACATGTGTAGCTATAACGTCACTATTTCAAGTGTGTTTTCAGTTCATTAAAGTTATTTGTAACACTTTGGTTGTACTAAAAGACCCTCTAAGGTATTGGATGTTCAGTTTCTGGTAAGGACATTTTGTTTAAATGGTTTTAAGCCTATTCTTCACTAGTGGGGAAATTAGTATTAGTGTCAGCATTAATACTGTTAACCATGCTGTAATTGCATCGTGCCAACCAAGCTAGGAGCCAGAGTCGGATTTAGCTCTGTACCATCTTGTCCAAATCAGTCCAAATACAGTCACTTCTGCCTCTAATGGTCAAAATGCCACACTCGAGGCATCAAGACAAGAGTCCACAAACCAATGATGACCAGTTACATCATGGTGGCCACATGCTTTATTTTTATACAGTCTATGGTAAAGTGATAGTGTATGAGAAATACCCTCATTATTTTCTACATTAAAATTCCTAGTTTGACATACAAAGCTACACAATGAAAACTGAGGATGTTCAGTCAGTTAAAGAGTCACTTCTAGTTCTTATAATTTGTAAGAAATTGCTCCACCCTTTCTGTAAAATGTTTCAATAATTAACACCATAGTGGCAAATTACATAGTAGACCATTCCCAGGAATTTCATGTTCCTTAAAATGCTCTTATTCCTGCAATTTTATTTTAGACCACAAGAGGGCTCTGTCTCACTCCTAAATGTTGTATTCACTCTTGAGAACAAGTAGTTTGTAGAAAAGCCAATCAGAAAGCGCATTTTACTGCCAAACCCCCTCTAACTACCAATATATATTTACCCTTATGTGATGCAGCTCAAGTGGTCTTTTTTTTTTGAAACCCTATAAGAAAAATACCATCCAGGATAGATAAACATGACACATGACAAGAGACACGGGTTATTTTGTTGGTGTTTATTTATTTCTAATGTGTTTTATTTTTTTATTTTTTTATCTGTCCACAAAGTCATATTAGTCACTACTATGTTAGATCAGTTTTCCCTCACTGCAATGGCAGTCAACTACACAAGAGCCCAAACCCAGCATGGCCCCCTCACCTCACAAAGATTTGTCCTTTCATGGTAAACAACACCTTCAAAACTACCTGTCGTTGTAGTGTATGCAGGATCAGCTCAACTAAAGTTATCCTTTTGGTAAAATTATCTGATTCACAATCAGGAGATAAGGTGCAATTTTCATTAACATCTGAAGGCTCACAAGTTGAAAATGTGAGGGAGAGTTCATTAAGTGGAGATTTTTAAACTTTTGCGTACTTAACTCAGTCCAACAAACATAAGGATGCCTTTTATGTATTTTGGGGCGTTTGTATAGTGAGCTCAGCCATAATGGATATCTTTGGATGCTTGGTAGGAGCAGCTTTTCATAAAGGGGGAAATACACATTCAACACTGAAGGTTTTGATATCTGAGCATTAACAAATTGCATTTTCATATTCATCCAAAGTGGCTGGCTGCTCTTAAAAACACAATCTGGCTAAATTCTCAATTAACAATACAACGTGCAGCTCGACAAAAGCATTGCAATGTATTGTGTGGTTTCGTTAAATCAACTGCTCATCAATATACAAAAGTGTAAATGTGTATTTTCTCACTTTTGAAAGCAGACACTACTTTTCCCATTGACATCCATGAGTTAACTCCATACCTTTCAGGCTGCTTACAAAAACATAAAAAGGCACCTGTGAGTTTTCTGGATTTATGTAAATTGGCAAAAGAGTAAATGTCCCCAAAAATCAAACTAAACCATCACAAGAGAAAAAACATTGACTTTTGAGTGCTGTCTTAGCCTTTCACAGAGGTTTTTTTTCTCTGTGTAGATTTGGGATCGTAGTTTGAGTCAAAGGCTGCCTTTTTACATTCAAATCTCCAGAGAAGAATGCTTCTTAAACAAAAGGTCTATTTTGAAAATCTGTCATCGCCGAGGAAATTGTTGTCATTAGACATCTAGAATGATTGGCAGGCCGTTTTATTCCCATCTGCCAGTGGGAGGAGTAGAAGGGACCATCACTCAGGTTTGTGCTCTCATTAAAAAAAACACAACATCTCTAGTGCTATCTGTACAACATTCAACAACACATTTCTCTTTTTTTGTTGTTTTTTTAACCATAATGCCAAAAACAATAATAATTATCATTATAAGAAGAGCATTTTTCCATCTCAACGGCATTGAACAAACACCACATAAACTGAAATAAAAATCTAATAAAGGCCTCAATACCAGATAGAACACGTCACCTTCAAGTGGTGCTAGAGATAGACAGTTTTACGGACAAGAGAGGGACATAGAGGAAGAGCAAGCATGAGAAAGGGGAGGAAGGTGAAGAAAAAGGGCATGAGAAAGAAGAAAAGGAAGGAAAAAGAGAGGAACGGTGAATTATTACCTTTTATCAAGTTGATATATGCTTTAGTGTCACATGGGACATGTTTTGGCACCTCATGAGATTAAATATATTTATTAGTCTTAGACCAGGGCTTTGGTTTACCAAGGGTTAGTATTAAGACCAAAAGTATTCTAACCCTACATCTATAATGATTTTTTTGTTTGTCTTTACTTGTCTAAGGGTTAGGTAGTCCATTCTTTCAAGCCTCTAGCCATGCTAGAGTGTTTAAAGGCCTAGTGACTTTGTTTAAGGCCTAAAAGGCCCGAACAGTAGGAGGGAAATCTGGTACAGTATGAGAACAGCTTTCCCCAGGAGAGAGGGGTCAGGAGGTAAAGACACGAGAAAAAGATTAGGAAAAGGGGGCCGAGGTGATGAAGAAGAAGAAAAAGAGGTGGAAGGACAGAGGAAGAAAGAGAGTGAGAGTATGTAGAAATAGGCTAAGTGCTTTTGGTGAGTTTTACAAAATACACCAGGAAGTGCTTGAAACAGAAGGCACGGTGGCATTGACAGTAGTTGTTAAGGAGACACCACTAAGGGACTTTCACTACAAAACTCATAAGGTGCTCTAAAAAAGAACTTAAAACACATTAATGCACATTAGTGGTTGCATTCAATGGATACCCCATCAAAAAACAGTCCAGGAGGAATAAAGAGTGGTTGGTCACCAGTGTTAAAGGCATATGTTTTTTTTAAATATACCTTCTAACCAAGAATCCCAAGAATTTGGGATAGGAAATGTATTGTGAACTTTCTTTAACAACCAGTTCAGTGGTTGGATATTTTATACACTAATCAACTGATTGATAATTGATGGGGTTGTTCCATTGAAACCACAGCTTTACACTTTTAAAACAGCAACCGAAAGTGACAACTTCCATTGAAAAAACGTTTGGTCTATCGATAAAGTCAAAATAAAAACAACTACTTTGGGAACTCAAACCTTGCACAGTGCTCTGTATAGACATTCCAACTAGTCTTAGCTCACAAACATTATAATCAATATTACCTATATTGATAACCTTTTTCTGTAAGCATCTTGAAATGAAAATAAACGAAAGTCTGCTTTTCTTTTTTTTTCTTCCTTTCTTGCCTTTACAAAAGCTACACATATTCTACTGGGATGTCTATGCATTTGTTAGTGTTTTAATAATTACTCCTACCATTGTCTTTTCTTTTCTTATAAAAAAGAAGAGAGGGAATCTACTCATCTAAAAGACACCATACCCCGAGAGTACAGTTTGTTTCTCAGATTTAGTCCTGTTTGGCAGGAATACTGCTTTCTTTTTCATTCATTACCTTGTATCTTCTATGGAGAAAAAGGGAAAATGTTCCTTTTTATTGACACAGTTGTCTCAGTCTCTTAAAAACGTGAGTCAGTTGATTGTGTTCAGGGGCTCAAATGATGTCCTTATTGCCCTCAAACAGACTCCCGCTCTGTGTTTTCTCCTTTTTCACACATCTATGATGACCTTGAGTTGCCTTGGCAACCCCACCCACATCCGACACCATTGTAAACACTGATTTTTGAGCCATGACCCCTTTTTTATCGCCCAGACTTTGACCTTTTTCATTACATTTTACATTACGTATCTCACCTACTTTTTTTGTTTTCAGTTTTCTTTTCAAACTGGGCCACAAGCGGCTGCCGTCTGTGTCAAGGACATCACGCTACGTTGTAGCATTTCTTTTACAACTTAACTATTCACAACACTCTAGAATCACAAATATACTGTACTTAAATTGTTTTAAACTGTATATTCAGATAAAATGAATGACCTATCAGAGCCTCGAGGCGCAAGAATAGCAGAGACTCTCTTGACAACATACATACAGGCACTAACTGAAACAGAAAAAAAATATTACAAACTTTCACTTTTTCCTTAGGACAATCTTCTAGAAACACTTTTGAGACAAACAAGGCAGTAATATATAGTTGAGGGAAAGCACACGGCCTGCAATAGTTACCTCATGCTTTTAAATGAATACCAAATAGCTTGGCTGAGGTTTACAGCTTGAAATTTTTCTGGACCGAACTTTCTTCCATTTCTGTGTGAGTTGAAGAGGAACTTGAAGTTTTGAGGTTTCAAACTGTTAATTGGTCAGTCAGGAGAACTTCTCTTCACAGCTGGCTTCAACAGTAGAGTAGTCTGGGATATACAGTCCATTATACATGTTGAATAAATGCATGACTCTGGAATGATACAGGATCATATACATGTTACTTTCTTTTATCAAATTGGACTCCATCTTAAAAATCCATCTTGGAGTGAAGCTTGAAAAAAAAAACGGGATAGAAAAAGTGGCCGAAAAGTCCTGAAAAGATGCATTCATGCTCCTTTGTACAGGAAGTCAGAAGTCAGAACTGAAGTAGACAAAAAATGTCATCGGGAACATAATGTGATTTTTCTTTCCATTCTTTTCATAACCCTCTAAAACATCAGGAGTCAAGAATCTTCCTCTATCCACAACTTAAAGTATAAAGGGGCAAATATTAATTTAACTGTTAACCCCTTTTCTTTCTGTAAAGCTTCCCACCCCTTCTTTTAATTCTTGAAGTGTAGTTGAACCCAACTCTCAAACTTAAAGGGTGCCATCCAATATGATTCTAATCTGTTAAGACTTTATCCTCCTCTCCCACTATGTGGTTGGAGCTCAGGACTGGTGAGAGAGCAAAGGACATCCTCATATCCTTGTCCGGTTCTGGTGAATCCTCCAGACTGCTACTCTCTAAATTTTCTTCCAGTTCCTCCTCTTGGTCATCCTCATCTTCCTCTATCTTCCCCTTGAGAGCCAGACCATCACTTAAAGTATTGGGTACTGAAGCCATGTTGGAGTCTGGGTGGTCAAGGCCATCAACCAGATGTTCTGTTGCATCCTGAGAGAGCCCATTGATGTTCTGGGCTTGGGTTGAGGACCATTCTCCCATGAGGGACTGGGACTCAACCTCACTCACATGCCTCCATATGCCATGGGAGTCAAGTTCAGAATGATCAATCCGAGGCATGGTGGCCTTTGGGGCTCTGTCATCATCTAAGGTGGTTGAAGAACCCCTTTTCCGTCTGGACTTACTGGTATGGTTGACCTGAAGATGCATGGCCATCAGCTCCGCTGAGGATGTGCGGAAAGGGCAGAACAAACACTGGCTCAGTTTGACCCCTGTTGAACTATCCCCTCCCCCATCATCACCACCACCAATTCCTCCATCCCCTACGCTAATGACTCCATCCTCTTCCATCCCTCCGAGGCCAGGAGAGGGACGACGGGACAGATCCAGGGGTTCAAACCCACCCTCTTGAGTTGAAGATGCAGGCCCTTCCTTGTCACCCAATGGCTGAACCATTCGGCTAGTGGTAAGGGGCTTACGTCGGGACACTTTGGGGGCCTTCGGTGGGGGAGACTCCCTGATCCAGCCTCCTTCCATTCCACCTTGGTAAAGCGCTCCCATCACCCCAGACAAATACCTGTACTGGGTCTCCAAGTCAACATCCCTTAGAGCCGCCAAGGCCTTACGATGCTCCCGCTGGTCTGGAAGCCCCAGGAGCCAAGACTGCTGATTGGGCCTTGAGGTGGGGGTATCAGTTGGGCCTCGGTTTACTGGGGAGTGATTGGGTTGGGATCGGCGCTGCTTGACCAGCCCAGGGGTTCCAGAGGTCAGACTGTTGATAGTGGAGGTGAGCCCAGTGGAGGAGGAATTGGAGGAGGCTGACAAGGCGTTGCGTTGCTCCCTATGGTGCCGCTGAAGGTGATACTTCAGTGAGCCGGACTGGGTACCCGCATAGTCACAGTGGGGGCATTTGTAGGGTCTCTCACCTAGAGAAAGTAAGATTAACAAAATTAGATTGGGAAAACTATTTTGGCATTTGCATACAGGTAATGCCTAATGGTGCCTAACCAACTGAATTAAAATTTAAAAAAGGATGAGTATGCTTTAAAAAAAACTTCAAATCACCACTGTAAACTTTACAGGTGTAGTTCCAGGAATCTAGCTAATAGATTTTCATACCATACAGAAATTAATATAAGACAATGATTGCCTGGAAAGTCGAAGGGTAGGAAAAAAGATTTAAAAATCTAAAAGACTAACAGTCTCTGAAAATAGCTATCAGTTATATTTGAGGAGCTATAACTTGCAAAATCACTGGTATGGTCCTGAATGCTGTCGAGTGGGAGATGTAATTACATGTTTTAAAGGGAGATGGCAGTATTCCATCACTGATTAAAAATGACACGGTTGGCATAGATAATAAGTAGGGGGCATCATACTGGAGGCATATCGAGAGTAGGAAATGTATTACCTATGAAAAGCGTAAATTATCTTATTAACATGAACAAAAAACTGATCACACAAGGATAACACTGCTCTATTGATGAATGCAGATGCACGTGTAGAAGTATGAACAATTTGCTTGGCTTGTGCTGCTCAGGCAAAAAATAATGGATAGTCTCTAGAGGCACTGATATTCTCAAGAGGACAGTAATATCAAGAGAGTATTATAATTTGATGCCTTCACTTAAATTACTGACCATGTGGTAATCACTTGATGGCAAGGAGAAGCAATAGTGCATGAGAGCTGTATGCTATCTTAAATAATCTAGCTGTGATGTGATAGGTCCTGTCAGCTATAGATTAGTACTCATGATGGCAATACTATATAGACTAAATTGAATGCATTTTGGCTATTGTCTCTCTGTAAAGACTTGGATATGCCCCAGTTACCAGCTGCTCAAGATTGGTGATGGTGTCGCAGAAAATGGAAGACGGGTCTTAATACTGATCAAATACGTCAAACTATGATAAATAATTTTAGAAATTACAGTGACTCATACTGACAAAATCTTATGAATCATTCATTTACAGTGTGGCAGGTCAGAATCAGTAGAGCATAAACACAGGACACCCCTACAGACTCAGAATAAGGTCAGAAAATATGAATCTCAGAAAGATTTAAGATAAATGTTATTAATGAATAATCTGTGAGTATATATTTAATGTCATAGTGTTATGACATCAAAAATCATTATTCTTTATCTAAAAAAACATGCTACAAGGCCAAATTATCTTTCTTCGCACAATTTACAGTTAATATCCAGTTAAGAAAAAATAAAGTACTATTTAATTAAAATGAAAGAGAAAATGTTCTCTGGGGGAAGGTTAAATGCTGGTGAGAGAGGTGAGATTTTACCTCTCTTAATCCCTGGAGACCTGACAAATCAGATTGGAAAAGTTAACATGCAAGGTTCTTCCTTTCCACAAATCTTACTGTTAATATACCCTCGAGCAAGGCACTTAACCATGAGTTGCTCTCGTGGAGCTGCTTAGTTGCCTGCAGTAGATGGCTATGATTAGTGCTGGTCAGCTCTCCCAGGTGAGTGTGTAAAAAAGGAAAAAAAGGGTAGTCCTGTAAAAGTGATGCTAAGTGAAACCCCTCCAGGGATTTATAAAGGTTGAAAAAGTAAATCTGGTTTATTAGACTCAGAGCAGTTTCTCACCTGTGTGAACTCTCAGGTGCACTTTGAGATGGTGTGATGAACGGAAGGCTTTACCACAGTAGGGGCAGTCTTTTATCCCTCTACCACGCACTCGCTCCCTGGTGGGAACTGAAGGTATGGAGGAGAGTGCTGTCATACCATTTTCTCCTGCAAGTGGAAGAAATGTAAAGATAACAACTGGTGTGAGGGGCCTCACGGAGGCTTTTATTTACAACAGAAAAGCAATATGAAAATAATATACTCTTGTGATAATAACACCCATATGAGCAAACAAACATAACCAAACCCAAAATACTAAGCAGAAAAAAACAGATGTGATTGTAACCTTTGAAGCTTGAGATGACAGAGTGAAATCCCGTAGCTGCTCCTGCTTGTTGTGTTCCACTACTGTGTAGTTTAGATTCCTGTCTCAGGTCTCCTATTTGTTGGGATCCACCACTGTTTAGCTGAGATTCACTGCTGCCTCTTCCAAGCCCTGCTCCTCTACGACTACCACTCCCCTCTTCCTCACCACCACCAGTTTTCTGGGGCTTTTGAGTGTGAACACGAGCATGAACCACCACCTGCTGCAGGCTGCGGAATAGCTTTCCACAGTCCGGGCATTCCCATGGCCCTCCTGCTCCTGCAGTCTCCTCTCTTGGATCCAGGCCTCCAAGATAGGCTCTTACTTGATCAGCCTCAGTTATCACAGAGCTGCGACCTGGGCCTCGCTGGCCTTGCTGCTGGCCTCGCTGATGGGGCCTCTGCTGCTGTTGCTGAGCAACTGCCAGGCTGCGAGCCACCAGCTGCCACCAAGTTGCCTGGTCCCCTCCATCAGATACTGATGCTGTGATGTCACCTGT
The DNA here is from genome assembly GCF_027409825.1 of Scomber japonicus. Classification (NCBI taxonomy): domain Eukaryota; kingdom Metazoa; phylum Chordata; class Actinopteri; order Scombriformes; family Scombridae; genus Scomber; species Scomber japonicus. The sequence goes on along the minus strand of NC_070599.1, from coordinate 19,184,998 downwards.
GCCCCCTCCTCTAGTCGCTCCCCCTCCTCTTCCTGGGTCCCCTCCTCCTGAGCCAGCAACGCTGCCACCACCACCATTTCCCATCTCTGCCACTTGAGCCACAGCTTGGAGTCTCTCCATACAGCTGGCCCCACTGCCATCACTAGGCAACCCCAGGTAGCCCAGGATGGCAGACTTGCTTGAGCCCATCCCCATTCTGCCTCCAGTGTCCCTGTCTGATCTTCCTTGTCCACCTCTGCCCCCTCCTCTCTGGGCCAAAAGGAGGCTAGAGTAGAGGGCGTTAAGAGACTGATTACTTGCAGAGCCTTTGGCCTGCTGCTCAGCACCTCCTGGTCCCCCAAGGGTTCCCAGCCCAGCTTTCAGCCCAAGCTTGTTGAGATGTACTTTCATGTGATTTTTGAGGAACCAAGGCTCCTTGAAGCCACGGCCGCATACCTGGCACTTATGGTCCAAGGAGTCTTTGTGCTTTCGCATGTGTCCTTTGAGGAACCAAGACTGGGTAAACCGCTGTCCACAAGTTTCACAGCGAAATGCTGGCAGTGCGGGGGATGCAGCTACTGTTGTTGCTGATGTCAACTGGGGAGTACTTGGGGCTGGAGCTGGGGTATGGGTTGGAGTAGGCAGAGGAGTGTCTGGGTTTGCAATGATTGGCCTGGAATTGAAGGCCGGGGGCAGAGCAGATACCTCAGGGGAAGGGTGGCACTCCTGCAAATGAGATGCCAGGCTCTCTTCTTGGCTGGCAGAGAAAGGACAAAGAGTGCATTTATACGGGTTGTGGAGAATGCGGACATGGCGCGCCAACTCCGAAGCTGTACGGAATTTTCCTTTGCAGGCATGACAGCGAAACGTAGGCGCTATTAGTGTGGATGCAGCCTCCCCTATGGTAGGAGGATTAGAAGAATAGGGTGAGGTCACAGAAACAGGGTCCTCAGTAAGTGGAGGGGTCAATGGTGTGCTGTCATCCAGCAGAAAGTGTGGATTCTGGTCTGTATGTAGCTCATCATCTAGACCTTTGACCTCACCATCAACATCATCTTCCTCTGTCAGATGCTGGATGAGAGTCCCTGTCAGTAAGCGTTGGCTAGGGTGACTTCGATGGTTCTGGATTATGTCCTTGTGGTTCTGTCGGACCTTAAGGTGCTGCTTTAGGGGGGCTGAGGGGAGTCCAGCTCGGTAGAGGGCTGAAGTTCGGCGGTCCCGGTCCAGACTATGAGCTCGAGCATGAAGAGACAAAATGCTTTGGAATCTGAATCTCTTCCCACACACATGACAGGGAAACCTGAGCGCAGGCCCTGATGAAGCCCCTCCTACTCCAGGTATCGCCCTGGTGACGGTGTCCTTCTGGAAGAGCTGGAGATCCAACTCATCACTGCAGTTTGCACTTTGCCCTGATGAAAGGGCCAGCTCCAGAGCTCCAAACCCAAGGAGTGGTGCCGAAGGTGTGACTGGGGGAGAGGAGTCCAAACAAGGGCTGCATCCGGCTTCTTGTCCGCCTCCTCCTGGGAACAAAGCCACTGCTGGGGTTGGGGATGGAGGAACGCCATCCAGCTCTTCCTCGTCATCTTCTTCATCAACATCATGGTGATTGTTATTATTGTCTTCGTGGAGGGGGAAGGGGGAAAGGTTGAAATAAGGTGTGGTGTCAGGGCTCTGGGGGGAAGGTTCGGGGCTCTGAATGGGCAGGATAACTGGACTGTTAGGTAGAGAGAGCTGGGTGTGAAGAGAGGAGGCCTGGGGACTGTGATCCAGGGATGGCAGTGTTGGGGGAGACTGGGGCTGCTCACAAGAAAGAGACAACACACACTCTGGCGGAGAATCCATCCTCTATCAGTACAAAACACAGACAGAGAAGAAGAGAGACAGATAGTGAGTGGGATGATGACTTAAGAGGAGCTACAACTTAAAAACCTACAGGAAAGGTTAAATTAGCATGTTGAGCATAATTCTCTTTAACTGTAAGATGACGTTAGCCAAATTGGAAAATAGCCATAAAGAAGACATTATCAGGTGGCATTTGTATGCTTAACAGGTTCATATGTCTGTGTATGAATGCAGTTGTATATGCAGGATAGTGTATGAACAGTAAAGACTTACCAGCAGTGTGTGTGGTGTTATGCCATTCTTTAGGATCTTGGCTGAGGGGGGACACACTTCTGTGGCAGCCTCCTCCTTTAATCTTCTGGGGAAAAAACAACAAAATAAAGTTAATGACTTCATGATGACAAACGAGGAACTTCACTTATATAAGTAATTGTTATACTTGAAATTCAGTTGTATTTAAAAAACTGGCAAAAATACATTTTAGCGCATCATTGAAGCTATTATCCAACTAAAGACTTTAAGTAAATTAACAATATCAATGTCAGTGTAGGTGGAAATGCTTTTGAAATACTAAGCAATGAACTGCAGGTAGCAGGAATAGGATAAAAGGCAATTTGCACTCAAGACTCTGACTAAAACTCTTTTCTATGTATTCCATCATAAATGCTAATCATAGCGAATAAAATGCACACTCATTATAAAAGCGTTTTGAATGTGTTTTAATGCATGTAAATGTTTAGTACCATGCAAATCTTTATTTGATCTTCATTTACTCTTCAGTCTGCGTAGGTGTATGCTTATGCTTGAATGTGTAACAGGTGTGCACCTGTTCTTCCTTCTGCATGCGTTCACAATGCACTCCAGCATACTGTAAGCACATATGGGATGATTAGCCAGAGTGTGAATGTGCATCGGTGTGTTTCTTTATGTGTGTGTGTGTCAGTCTGTGTTTAGGAGTTAAGGGCACCAACACAGGACATGGACTGTCCCAAACAGGATGGGCGCGAGATGTTTTGACTTCCCCACACACCCTTCCTGTACACTCATACAGTAGCAGCTTTTGGCTTAAATCAGGACTGTACACACATACATGCACACACACACACACACACACACACACAGTACAGCGTGTCTGCACTTACACACAGTGATATTTATTAAAGTTATTACCTGGGTGTGGCTCCTTTGACCCACACAGTGCTTATTCATGGTTAAGTAATGTACAAATGTAAGCTTATTCTACTGTTGTGTTTACTGTGCTGCAACTGTCACTCAAGATAACGGAGTCAGCTAAAATGTAAAGTGTGATATACAGAATATTGAACACATAAGCATTTGGCCAAGCATGCTCACACACCCAAATATTTTGAGTGCACAGCAGTTTGCATCAGTTAAACTGGATTTATGCACATCGGCTGTTTTCGTCCGTCATTTAGTTGAGTTGAGAAGCAGCAGAAGCGCCCACAACAAAACAAAAGGTCATCAATCATTGTGGCAAAACAATGGAACATCTGTGTTTGCAGGTGTGTCGTCCATATTTGTGTTCACATGGCGGTATGGTCACATATGTGTTTATATGATCTGTTGGGTTTATTTATGTTTGTGTGTTTGTGTGTGTGTATGTGTGTGTGTGTGTGTGTATGTGTGAGTGAGTGAAAGAGTCTGGATGACAAAGAGATTCTCGTGTAGCCAGTTGACATTTTAGCTCAGCTATGACTCACAGGGATATCACACCATATCAATCACATAAACACACAACCACAGACACACACACATGCACATACACACATACACACACTGAGTCCTTTCTTAATCCATTATTATTGTTCTTTCGCTCACTGTCTTTCCTTTCTCTTCTGTCTTTCTTGCTCTCCCTGATTCATACTCCTCCCATCCCCCTCTCATTCTCTCGCTCCCTCCCTCCGTCTATTATTCACTAATTTTCTTTCATTCTCTCCCTCTCTCTTTCTTTCTCTCCTGCAGTGTTGCCAGTTGGCAGAGTGCCAGGGAATGCTGATATCAGCTGGTAGATTGGGCCCTGCCAACATGGCGAAGAGCAAAAATGAGAAAGGAGGCAGACAGAGAAAAAAAAAGAGAGACGGAGTGAGCATATAGTGCACTTCCAAACTAGGCAGCTTAAAGCATATAGTCAGATGCCATGTGATTGAAATGATTAATGTGATTGCCAACATGATGTTGAGGGGAAAAAAGGGGGGGAGAAAAATAAAAAACGCAAAAAGACAGACATGCTGGAACAGAGAATAGAAGAGATATGAGAGTGGTGGAGTGGCAGGCTGGGGCATAACATGAAGGGAGAACAACTAATTTAAAAACCATTTGAAAAGTCAACACATAGAAATATACATCTAGAGAGAGAGAGAGGGAGAGAGAGAGAGAGAGAGAGAGAGAATGGGAAAATAAAGAAAAAGGAGTCTGGCTATCTAAATGTATCTGCAGCAGTGTTAAGACTGATGGCATTATCATATGAATATCACCATCACAATGCATTGTTCCACCGTGACGGTGGCTGTCGCCAACCACCGGCCCTGTCATGCCAATAAAGAAAATTTGGATAGATGGAGAGAAGGAGATAAGGTGCAGCAAAGGATGCAGGGAAGGGGGCTGGGGCAGAAGAGGGATAGAATCAGATTCAGAGTGTGGTGGAGCAGAAGCACATAAAATCCAGGTGTAAATGAACCGAGAAACATACTGAAGAACCATTCACCTAAACCACCTTCAGACGTGGTCGGAGACACGTTTATCCACATTATCAACAAAGGCAATCCATTCCCAGTCTGCAAATTAAATGATACTGAATCTGAATCAGAAAAGTACATCATGGAAATGTGTTCTGTCATGCCAAATGTGATTCACCTAAATCATACAGTCAAGACATGTTGACACCATATACTGTACAAAAAGTGAGAAGCAAGAAAAAATAGATTTCCCTGTCATGTCATTTACCACTGATTTTTTATTTTATTTTTTTTAATCGCTTTTTCTCTGACCCTGAAACTTCCAGCGTGCACATAGCAACGTAACATTGCAATTCACACGGTAATGACAGCTTAAAAGCATATCGTTGTTGTGTTAAGCATAGCCATGATGTTGTCATTACAGTAATTGCAGTTTAACGTTGTGGGCACTGCGATAACAGATTTGAAGTACTGAATTACCTTCACTGGAAACCTTCACTTGTTTTTATGACAAGAGGTCACTATGCCAACTTTCTTTTTTCCCTCTCTCCCTCCTCAAAAAAAAAAAAAACACACAGCATTTTATTAGTACTGATAATTAATCCATGTACTTGTGTCATAAGGTGTGTGTGTGCGTAGGTGGGTGGGTGGGGGGGGGTGGTGGGTTGCTGAGTCATACATCACATCTCTGATAAATAGTTGCCAAGGGAGTAGGAGCACAATATGTTCAGACAAGTTTATTTTGGGGGGTTTTGATGTCATTGTGTAAATATCCACTGCAGTTTTATTGTGCGCAGGTTTGTACATGCTGACAAGCTACACATCATAATTGTAAATGGGAGGGCGTGAATACCTTTCACTTAGTGTTTTTAATAGTGTGTGTGTGTGTGTGTGTGTGTGTGTGTGGGCAGGAAGTACTATATCTCTTTAGCTTTACCTAAATGATAGGAATGCAAATGTGTGGTACAGGCTTTATATTAAGAGTGTGTGTATAGCCGTTGATTGTAACATTAGTTTCTTCTCTGAGTTGTCTTTTATAACTTATCAAGTTTTTTTGTGTGTGTGTGTATATGTTGCACATTTACCTAAAAATAGGCATCTTCAAGGTCTGAGGCCCGGGCCTTAGGGTATAAAGTAAATTGTGTTTCTTGAAGCTGTGTGTGTGTGTGTGTGTGTGTGTGTGTGTGTGTGTGTGTGTGTGTGTGAGAGAGTGTGTGAGAGAGAGAGAGAGAGAAAGTCTTTGAATCCTTACAAGTGTATCTTTCTTCGCGCTGTATTACTTGAACTCTCATGTGATGAAGTGAGTGCGAGGTGAGGTGTCCTTTGGGGATAAGTGGGTGTATGATAGACTGACCACAAAAAAAAAAAAAAAAGTGTATGAAATAGTGGATGAGTGATAGCGGAGGAAAGAGAGGGGAGTCCACTCTCTGTGTGGTACAGTATAATTTGGTCCTGTGGTTTTTATCGCGTGGTCACGTGGCGAACATCCCCACAGACAGTATTCATTTCCTTTACTTCACCTTTCCCTGAACCCCTCCGCTTCACTCTCTCTGCTTTTCTCCAACTTTGTCTGGCTTGCGCTCTTCCCCTCCCCTCATCTTCAGCTTCAGCAGTGATAAGGAGTAAAGTCTCCCATTGTGCTTCCACCACTGACTGTAACGATATCACTGATGTCTTCTATGCAAAGACATTATGTATCTTTTTTGGTTCATGGGAATGGCTCTTAAAAGGCCCACAGAAACAAAAACTAAAGCTTCTCACTTTACTCTTGGTTAAAAGTGTCAATCAAATGGCAAACAACTTGACACATGAGTGACCTTTTTCATAGTTTTGTTGTGAGCTAGTGGAAAATGTTGTATGAAAAGGATATAGACTCTCAATCTGTCATCAGCTCTTTCATCTTCTCCTAGATCTGGGGAGGCCACCCGCAAAAAAAAATCCTGTGAAAAACAGTTCCAACCCTTCATCTACCACTTTCTTTCTGTCTAACCTTACCACTTAATTCCCCCCCCCCCCCTCCTCTTACTCTCCCTTACTCTCAATCTGTTGCTCCTGCTACTTCTTGAATGAATTCCTCCTCCAGAGCGCCCGAACTGGGAGCGAGACGCGACGGTGCCAGATCTGAGCAGGCGAGTATGAACGTTGGAAACATCACAGCATCTCGGCAAAGAAACCAGACTCTCTCTCCAAGTCGTACTGGCCTCGCTGTGTCTAAAGCAATGAGCGGAAGCGCTGAGAAGCTTGACTGACTTGTGTGATACAGGATTACAAGACGGAAGCCTTAAAAGAAGAATTGGTTTGGAGCATGCAAATGTCATAAGCAAATCACTGGATGTGTTCTTGCTAAAAGGCTTATCTGTGCACATTCAGGGATCACCTGAAGCGGCTGAGAGACGAGCTAAAGAGAGAACAATCGTGCATCCCACAGGTGAAATAAATACATACATTGAATACGGTTTACTAGTTAAATATTCAAATGTATGTACTAAAAAACTGTCAATCAAATCAAGATTATTATTGGGACACTCCTCTGAGGCGTCTTTAATCCCAGACATCAACCCACAGACTGAAGGGATCCTGACTCTACACTGTGACCTCCTTAAGGAATAAGTGTATCACATATATCAGACATGAGCACCTTTAAGAGCCTACTATAGAAAAAAATAGCAACTGTTAACACAGGTTGATTCTTTATTCACCCTGGGGAAATTTACAGCGCATGTGTTCTCTTTCTTAGTAACACCTTTCTTTACACACGCTCAGCTACACTTTTATATATGGGAGCAAATCTTGGTGTAGTTTTTGAGGTGATGCCTTGCTCAAGGGCACCTTGAAAGCGTGTAAAGAATGCTTGGAAGTAACTTTATTGTCTCCTTCAGGGGGATTTGAGAGTGGAAAGGTGAGAGTATCCTGAAAAGAACTTGTTGTGTGACCATGTTGGACGACAGAAGTGCCACCGTAGAGAGAAGGGAGGGATTTTATACAGAGAGCTTAAGAGGTACATTTTTTCTCGCCTGGCTGAAGTGGTTTCGGTAAGTTACAGATATTGTCAGACGTAACCCCCCTTCTATAATCATCATCAAGAAGACGTGTGAGGACAGGGTTTCAGATGCGGTTGGACCGTTTGACAAGCATTTCAGTTGGAGTTGGAGCGCACTGATGCCTTAATACCTTCACTATGATACCACGATAACCGGAGGACCTGCACACTGAATCAGAGCTCACTTTACTTTTGTTAATGTGTCTGAGTTAGACCTGAGGACAATGCAGTGTGTGTGTGTGTGTGTGTGTGTGTAATCCTTGTTTCCTAGTATAATTGTTTTTTGTATCCAGCACTTATCCCACTTCGACTTCTGGGCAAACAACTACTCTGTTTCATCGCCTTTATACATTCAGACGGCCTTAATAAACCTTTAGGCCTTTAGGCTTCTTCTGCTCAACATCTCATCTTGACGTGCTCCAGTACTATCTTTTGCTTGACCCGCTGTTTTAAATCACAGCGGGCCTTCCTTCTGCTGCTGTGACCTGCTTAGCTCTTGTCGCCGCCTGAACATTATGATTTTAGTTGGTCAAAAAGGAGGAAGGGAAAAAAAGGAGGGGAAGTAAACTATATCTACAGTACCTGCCCACCGAAAAATTGGTTTGAAACTGGTCTGAAAACTCAATACCAAGTAGTGTACTATTTAAGTAAGATCCTAATGCTCTAAATACACACTAATCCCGAGCAGCCAGCAGAACTCTCAACAGTCTCAAAATGTCACAATGCAGTAGATTCTCTCTAACTGAGGGCAAGCAGGTGCCTCTCCCGCAGCGCACTAATGACCCAATTATATCAATCAGAAGCCTTGATTGGTGCTACACTCCTCTCCCTTTTACTCTCTCTCCCTCTGTCTTTCTGTCTGTTTCTCCTTCACGTACAATCTCTTCCCCAAGAGCCACCTGGATGGGGTGTGTGTGCCCCCTCAAGTGCAGTACAGTATGTGCAAAGATGGGGAGGAGGCGGCGTTGATGGTAGCAGTGGAGGAGGAGGATACTACTTGAGAGCAGAGAGAGAGAGAGGCCCGAAATCCATTAGTCCCTTTTTAACATATAGGGTCAGTGTTTCATATTCATTAGTACACAAGGTTCCTGATGAGCATTTGCAAGGGGCTTAACATGAAATCATCATACTTATATCAAGAAGTAGGCAACCTGTAGGGCTGGAGAGGGGGAGAGGGAGTCTTTTCATGTTTAATTGTTTACCGGGGGATAAAAATATTACTCTGAGATGCTGGTCTTATAGTTAGACTGAACAAAGTCAGCTGTAGTAGCCCAAAGTCACTCTAGTAGGTAATAGTCACAATTAATGTCAATAAACATGTATACACTTTTCCAAATTTTCCCTCTAATTTCCTCACAGGGAACATCAACCCTCAACTTGCATCTGATTTTTTTCAGATGATGTGTAGTTCAGATTCCTGTCATTCACAGGATATCAGCTCAAAAAGCTTTAAAAACAATTTAAAAAAATGTATGTGGAGTTTCAGGACCCTCCACAACATCCCTGATTATAGGACAAACCAGCAATGTCAACCTACTTCCACCATGCACATGCTCTCAAAAGTGTGACATTTTGAGTGGATATAAAAATAGGGCATTTCAGGATCCCTAAACATATTCCATTGGATATAGAGAAGGCGACGGGAGTGTCTTTGGTCAACCCAGATGACACGTCTGCGCCTTATCTCAAGAGGAATTTCCTCCTCGCCCCTATGATGTGCGTCAATAACGTGCAACCATTTTCAGTCGCTCTTTCCCCTCTTCTCTCTCGCGGCCATCTCAATTAGAGGCACATTAATGAAATAAATAACCATCAACAAACAATGCACTAATAAACACCCCCCACTAAAATGAGATTAACCCTGCCCGCAGATGGTGTCCGCGCACAATCCCGTTTCCAAAAAATGCGATTAAAAATCATAAACAGTGGGATATAGTTTGGAGAAGTCGGGGGGTGGCGTGTGTGTGTGTCATGTCAGCCTATCTATCGCTCTCTCCCCTGCTCCATTTTGTTCTTAAATTTTCTATACAAAAGATTAAGGGAGGGGAAAAGACGAGTGAGCGAGCAGGGAGCGGACGGGAGGAGAAAAAAAGTGCCATCATGGATTTCATCTTGAATCCTCTGCCAATCTCCCGAACCGACATCCGTCCCAAAAGGCGACACAGTGTCCAAAAAACGCACATTTTAAAAAACCAGCACGAAAACCGGCAACTTATATTACAGAATACAATTTGGCAACACACGTTTTGCACACACACACACGGCCACAGCGGTGCATGCCACACTTGCTATGCTACTTTCTGAGCTTGTAGACACTGGAGGTGATGTTAGGACAACTAAACGGATTGTAGTAAACATCGTAGTAAAAGGTGGAGAAAGTATAACGTTTTTAAACCACTATAACAGCCCGTGGGTGCGTTTTTGCGCACATCACAGATGGAAGTGGCGGTGCTTATCTCGAAAACAATACACTACACAATGCCTAATGTGTGTCCAACAAAAGAATTAGTCAAGCTAATCGCATCTACCTACAAATTACGCTTTGTAAATCAACTTGCTTACATGCAAAAATCCACTTTTATGCTTTGGAAAATATGTCTGCGCCTTATCGAAATCCTCCGTTACGCACCGAGAACTTATACCTCTTTTTTTTTTTTAAAGCTACTTTTTCGGTCAAACGTCGTTTTTTTCGGAGAGGTTAAAATGGGATCAAGAAGAAGAGGTCATAACGCTGCCTAATTTCAAAAGGATTTCCTCGCGTGGGTAGATATGAGTAGCGTGCAGAACTTGGGTTAAAGTTACGCGAATTTTTAAAAATACATCTTTTACCACTCCGAGTGACTTTTCGTGCACTTGCAACCATTTTAAAGTCGCGTTTCATTCCGAGTTGACTTGCCCCAATCGACTTGTTTTAAATCTTACACCGAGTATTTTCTACATCTGTGTGGAAACTGTGCATTTCTCCGGGTTTTTTTGTCATGTCACGGCTATAAGAGGCTCCCAGGCTGCATGCATATCGGCCACGCGCGCACATACGCCGGCTTACATACATGACACACACGTAAAGTGGTCCGGAGCGCGCGGTTACATACATACATGCTTCATGCCAATCACTCACATGCACACACGCGCGCGCACACACACATCCAAAACTGAAGATTTAAAAAAAAAAAAAAAAAATTAAAATTATAAAAGCCCTGAAAAATTAACACAACAACAACAACTATATTGGCCATTATCCCGTGTGTTGCTCGTGAAAAGGCAACAGCAATAAATCCAAAGATTTTGGAAATGTTTCATCACCGGTGTTTCATGCCACCATGCATAAAAGTGTATATGTAAACATGCTGGTAGATAAAATTTTACTAGATAAATGAAGATATAGGATATATGTTTAAAGTAAAGACTCAGTGTACTTACGGGAGAGGCGGCGAGGAGATTAATGACACGACACGTCATGATTACGTTTCACTTGAATTAAATACATTACGAGTTGGGAAAAAAATGGAAATCAGGGTTGTATACAAGCATACGCCGTTTCCCCCTCCCTCCTCCCTCCGTTTGGTCACCCTCTTCTCTCTCTCACTCTCTCCTCCTCCTTCTCCTCCTCCATCTCCCTTTCTTTTCCTTCTCCCCTTTCTCTCCTTTCTTCTTTGCATTTTTTTCCCCATTTATTGTACAGGAGTGAGTGAATAGGGAGAAGCAGAGGAGAAGTGGGAGGGAGAGTGATGTAGGTTGGAAATGTTAATTATAATCTCAGCACGGGCACCATTTTACAACGCTGTCATCTCTTCACATTTGTATCCTAAATATGGCATCTGGGGTAGCAGGGAGCTGACAGTTTAGAAAGACATTTTTTTGGATGTTGGGGGGTGGGGGTCGGGGGGGTAGGAGGAAAAAGAATAAGGAGAAGAACACTGAGGGGGGGAAAGTTTCACACCAATTGAAGTGTCTTAAAAGTGATGACAGGGACAAGAGATGCCTTAAATGTTGTGGTGAGCCACCCCGGAAGCACATGGCCACATAGAGGATGGGAAGCTACAAAGTGCACATATTTGGATGTGGGTTTCCCAACATAAGGTCAGGGGACCACCAGAAGGCTCCTTAGGGAGTCATATGAGGTCCCCAGGGGGAAAAAAAGCAAAGAGAAAAAAAGCAAAGGGGAAAAAAGCAAAGGGGAAAACACTCACTCAAACTTTTTAAAGTAAAAGTTTCACTATGGAACAAACTGACCTTTTGTTAATAAAGTAATCAAAAGTTACAGCAAGCGTTGTGAATAGTGGTTTCTACAGACTTTACAAACAGCAATGGATTCCTTTTTTCCCGTTGCCATGGATGGATGCCTTGGTCGTGGCAGGTGCACATATCCTTATCTTATTTGAGCCGCCATGGTTTGGAGCACCTTCATGTACTACAATGTCTTAACAATCATATTTGAAGATATTTCTGGCCACTAGAGGGCCAAAGACCACCAAAACAAGCTATGAGACACACAGTCCTGACATATCGTCGCCTCATAAACCTGTTATGGCTAACGTGGCTATACAACAGGTATTGAATATGTACCCAAAGCTTGATATATAGCATTCCTCTGTTCCATTGACTTTTGTTGTCCTAAAAAAGTAGAATAAATAACTAGCTCAGCGATCATGTTTTCAGTCTCTGGAGAGTAGTTCTAGTAGTAGGCCACAGGTCATAACCTCTTGACTTTATAGTAGACTTTACAATTAGTAGATTCAAATCTTAATCAAAATTAAAAATAACAATCTTCAATGTAGAACAGAGTGAAGAGGTCGTGGTATGTAGCAAAACAAGCTAACGAAGCTCTGTAAACGGACCTGCATTCCTGAGCAGTGGCATCTGCCTTCCACTGAACTACTCTCCAAAGACTGAAAATGTGATAATAATAAGAAAAATAAAGAAAATCCCCAAATATTCAATCTTTTTTTTTGTAGCTTGTTAGTCCAAAAAACTTCAGAGAAAAATGTCTTTCACGGTTAGATGCTTTTACTTTCTTCACCACCTAGTCGTCACTAATATATCTTCCTGCTGTGTTTTGTAGCATTGTGCTGAATTTAGCTGCTGCAGGAAACAAGGCTGATGAGAAATGAGGATGAGCCCTTTAATTACAGCCCTCAAATTAAAAAAAGTACCTTGCCAACTCTAGACCTATGAGAGAGGATGAAATGTTTGTTTTCATCACAGATTTCTGGTTCTGCAAACGTTGCCTACAGTCAGGTGTGAGTCTTACCCACCGAATGAACATCTGATTTTTCCGGGAATCTGTTTGAATTCATATCCCTGATCTGGATGATTGATCTTGATTTGGAACATATCTCAGTGTGCTTTGGGAGTTGTATCATATTATCCTTGGTCAAGAAAACAGTTACTTCAACAAGTTCAGCAAGTCCCAATTGAACTCAAATATTATTATTAGATTTTCGCCATCTGCTTTATCTGCTCCATCTGTGTCAGCATTTTAAGTATGAAGTACTGAGTTCAGAGTGGACTTTTGTTTTTCCTACAAATTGTTCTCGCGTTCCATTTTCCATGTGAGTGGCTTTGCATGAGCGAGCGTGCAGTATAAGGGCAACAATGAAAAAGCAGAGTCAAATCTACAGTATGTGGGCCAGGATGTGCCAGGATGTGTGTGGAGTGGTGAAGCCCACACGCCTCTTACACCACCTCTCATCCAAAGAGAGTTACAGAATACAAATTGTATCACAACAACAAAAACCCAGTTCAATACACTGTTAAGTAATAGATGCAGAAATGTCACCTTTGCTGTACATTTTGTTTATCTATATTCTGTCACTTTTTAATGCTTTGATTTATTCTTTCCAATAATAGGCCTTCAGTCTACACAGTATTTAGATGTAACCTCTTCCTGTGTTTGCTTTCTTTCCCAACACACTGTAGATGGATATCAGTTAGTTGTAAGTCTGAAAGTTCCCCAGCTAAAGGCCTTGGTTTTAACATTTAGATTTGATGTGCTCAAACACTGTGTGAAGGTAAATGTTGGCTGGGAAATTCAAATGTCCTTGCTGACGCAGAACATATCTCCTGGATCAGCCATTGTAAGCCTGCTATTGTGTATCTGAGAGTGACTGACTAAGTCAGTGGCATATGTGCAGTGCATGCTTGTCTCAGTGTGTGTACATAGTAAATCAATGTGTGTGTATGAGTGCACACATTGCACATTTTGCATGTCAGCGGCTTATATATGTGTCTACAAGTGCATATATGCATGCATACTCTGTCTGTTGATGTGTTCCTGCAACTGTATTCTGTACTGTGTGTGTGTGTGTGTGTGTGTGTGTGTTCCTTTTTGTCTGTTTGTGTGTATGCTCATGGTACATATGTGTACGTGTTTGCTGCTGCCACAATGGCATCATCACCCGCCCCTGACGCTTTGATTGTTTTCTCCGCCGCAGCAGAAATGCACCAATTAATATGCAGAGAGTGAGTGAGACAGAGACACACACACATACACACACACACACAAACACACACACACACACACACACACACACAAAACACAAAAAACAACAACAAAAAAAAAACAGCCGTGAGGGAGGGAGACGAGAAGGGAGGTGTGATGGAAAGAGGAGTGAAGGGGGGGCAGAAGAGATGGCACAGAGAGAGGGAAAGAATAGGGGGAGATGAAATGAAAGATGAGGGTAAAAAGTGTGAGTGTGTGTTTGTGTGTGTGTGTGTGTGTGTGTGTGAGAGAGAGAGAGTGAGAGAAAGAAGGAGATGGAGTGAGATAAGGGGCGAGGGTGGAGGGGAGGGGGGCATAGATGGAGGGGATGAAATCTGATACATGTTTGAGTAAAAACAAGAGAAAGAGAGAAAGAGAAAGGAGTGAGGGATGAGGCGGGGTGAGGAGGAGGAGATCAATATGTACATATTCAGTGAGATATGGTGGGAAATCAATTGAAAGGAGGGGAGGAGGAATTGATTCGGGGGGGAAGGAGGTGGGAGGGAGGAGGGGGGTCACAAGGAGGGAGGGAGGAAGGAGACGAAGGAGGAGGAGGAGGAGTGCAGAGGTGGAGTGATATGTGGCTACGGCTGCTGTCCTTTTTGTCGCAGTGTCAGGGTATTGATACTGTAATACACTCCCCCCCCCACCCCACCCCACACACATACACACACACACCATCAACCCCCCCCACTCACAATGCTGCCGTGACAACGGCTGTCGCGGCGACGCCTACTGGCACAATGCAGCCACAATACTGAGGGCACTGAAGCATCACACACACACACTCAGAGAGACACAGAGAGAGCAGAGCAGGCCGGAGAGACAGAAAAAAAAAAAAAAAAGGAAGGAGGGAGTGAAAGAAGAAGAAAGGGGAGAAAAAAGGAGGAGGAGAGATTAAGAGGGAGGGATGAAGATGGATGGATAGAGAGAGAGGGAGAGAGAGAGAGAGAGAAAAGGATGGAGATGAGATAGAGGGAGGGGAGCATGGATTGATGGAGAGACAGGAGTGAGGGAAGGAAGGAAGGAAGGAAGAAGGGGAGGTGGAGGAGAGATATGGTGGGATAATATTACATGTGTAAAAACGCCGGAGGGTGTGTGCCCATAGAAACATGTTTAATGGCTTTTATGATTGCAGGGAAGGTTGTGTGAGGTGCTTTTTTTTAAATTTTCTTTTTTTTTTTTGGACAGAGTTATGTATGCACTGCATGTGAGCAAACAACAAGGTGGTTATGGTGTAATGGGAATCAATTTTTGACCACAAATAAAGTATAAAATATACATAGATATACTGTAATTTACATATTTACATGTATACACACCTGTGTCCTTTTATGAATATCTATACATGTATAAGCATGCATGTATATACTGTATGTACTATTATTCAGATGGAATTTGGGAGTAAATTATTAATCACACTTACTCACTAATATTCCTTATAACCGTATACTTGATTAATTTTACATTCTCCTTGTGATCACATCTGCTTTATCGATGCTTGATTACTCTTTTTAAACACTATGTATTACAGTCACTCCTCTGTAAGAGATATTTAATCTGAGGTTGGCACTTTTATGGTTAAATACAGTGGGGGGGGAAAGCTGTAACAATGCAAATAAAGATGTGAAATGAACTATTTTGATTATCAATTTATCATATTTGAGTGATTTTCAAAATAAAAGGATATGCAAAAATTCTGGTTCCAGCCTATTAAATGTGAATATCTTCTGGTTTCTTTAATCGTCTATGACAGCAAACTGAATATCTTTGGGTTGTGGACTGTTGGTCCAAGACATTTAAGGTTTCCGCCTTGGGGTTTTGGGAAACGGTGATTGACATTTTTCACCATTTTCTGGTATTTTATAGACCGAAAACGACTAATCCAATCGTTTCAGTTTCAGCCTTAAAAAATGCAAAATGCAAAACAGGAAATGTGACGCTGTAAAATCTGAAATCTGCATTCAAAGGTTGTTTCAAAGTGTTAGTTTTTGGTGGCAGTTTGTGTCATTTGTGTCAAACTTGAATTCAAAGCAGAAATAAAATAAAAAAAAAAAAAAAAAAACACACACTGCCTGCTCTGACCTCCCTTCGCCAAAATGTCTGCGCCTGCATATTACTGTATCTCCCCCCAACATGCACTCTCATTTACAAAAGAAATGCTTGGCTGGCTGCCTATAAGTCAGTTTATCCGCGTGAGATGACCAACGTCCCTCTTTTTCTTTCTCTTTTTCCCCCCTCTCTCTCTCACTATCTCATACAGTGTGTGTGTGTGTATGATCTATAGTTCCCTCCCTCCATCACCCCCCCCCCTCCATTCCTCACTCCCTCCCTCCCTCCCTCACCCTAACCCTTCTTAATATGATGTAAAAAGCTAATCGCATGCAAATGTCTGTTGTCCCGGTAACCGGGCCTGAAAAATCCCTTTGATGTTTCCCCCGACTCATTCTCTTCACGTTCTCTTTGTTCGCCACAGTCTCGCTGCTTTGTCAACATCCCCCCTTTTACCCCGCTCGCTCTCTCTCCTTCATCCATTCTGCAGCTCTCTCGGCCCTCTCCTAGTTCTCTCCATTAGAAAAAAAAAAAAAAAAGTTCTAACTCTACTTTGTGTCTCCCTCTTTCTATAAGCCCCCCTCTCTATTCTTCCTCTCTCTTTTTTCCCCCAGCCTCCTCTCCCCCTCGTGCTCCTGCTCTCCCCTTGACTGTGCCTCTCTGTCTGTCTGCCCCTTCGCCCTCGCTCATTTCCCATCATTCCCACCTACTGTCTCCTGTCCTTCTCCTCTGTCGCTCCCTTTCTCTCTCTCCCTCAGTTCTGCCCCTTCCTGTTGCTCCCCCCCCCCCCCCCATTTGCCCACCCTTTATCTCTCATTCCTCTCTCTATGTCCCTCACACACGCATGCACAGATGGACACACACACTCTCAGACGTGCCCTCCCTCCTTTCGAGAATTTGATCCCTGGAACTATTTGATATGGCGCTGCACTGTAGTTATCTAATCATTCTGGGTTTTTTTGTGAGGCCCGGTGGAAGCAGCCGCACAGCTGGCTTTCAGAGACCACTCATTACAGCAAGTTTGGGGTTACAAGGCTACAGGCCTCGTTTTGAGGTTAGACCTGTAACATGGTTCAAGCACAACCTCCAACCCCTCCACCCTATTAAATCGCCTCTGAGAGGTTTGGAACTTCAATCCAGTTTTAATTCAACACAGAAATGTAAAAAAAAAAAACAGTCACTTTTCATCAAGAAAGCATAACATGCATTTCCAACATTCCTTCCAAAAAAAATGTAAACATCAGGCAAACTGTGTCACAGAAAAGAGCGAGAGAAAAGTTTTTATACATTAATACTGCCTCGCAATGGCATACAAATGTGAGGGATTCTGAATATGACAATCTATACTGCAGCAAGAATGAAAGATGGTGTTCATTACATTGCTTCCAATATAATGCAATGTACCAAACAGCTAAAGGCTATGAAGTGTACAGGCTTGTCCAAGCCAACAAATTACATATTGATTCAGAACACGGCTCAATAGCCATTTGCAATTTTTGAATTTGGATGCAGATATGAAACGTGCTAAATCTGATAACTGATGCTGCCGTCTGCAGACACAAGCTTGACCTCCTGCTGCTGCTGGCTTTCGCTACCTGATGGTTTCATATTGTACCTTAACCGTGATATTGTTTGATACACACGCTATCCAATCAAAACTGGTGAGTGGATGTTGATTGCTTTCACTGACTGTATGCTTACGGTCATAAAATATGAACCACATCATTGACTGAAATATTCAAACCTAGAGTAGGATATGCCTGTTTCGTGGTTGCACCGGAGGACAAGTTCAACATATCTTTTACATCATTTTCTACTTGTTTCTTTATATTCAGTATTAATGTAATGCACAGTATATGGGAATTTAAAGCTCTGAGAGTTTGAGTAAAACTGAGCAGTGTAACTATCTATTAATGAACCCACTAGTGAGTCTGGCAGTGCAGCAGAGGTTAAATTGCTGTTCTGCAGAAGTGAAAGTTATTTTTATCTTTTGTTCCACTTGCTTTGAGACATGGCATCTCAATATTTAGGATAAAGCAATCCCCTGACGCCCCAGTAGCACCATCTCAAACATTTACGGCAATTGAAACAAGACTGAAAAGAGTCTACAGCAATGCCAGTGGCTCTGTGCTCTAAGCTAAGTGCTAACATGCGCACAATGACAAGACTAACATCCTGATGTTTAGCAGATACAAAGTCGTTCACCATCTTCGTGTCAACATGTTAGCAATTTGCTAATTAGCACTGAACACTAAAGTACACAAAGCTGAGGATGATGGGAATGTCAGTTTAGCAAGTACAACAAACAAAAATAGTTAGATGAAAGTCAGGGAATGTACAAAGTGATTACAATTTGGTTTGACATGAAAACCCTCCAAATGTCAACCACATGCTGCTGCTAGAAGAAAAGTCAGGAATCCAAACCAAAGTCACAAGGGTTCATCACCAGAGATCAATGAATGTCTGTACGAAGTCTCCTAGCAATCCACCAGATAGCTGTTGAGATATCTCAGTCAGGACCAAAATGGTGAACCGACTCTAGCACGGCTAAAAAAAATCTGATCCATAAACTCAAAATTGTCAAACAAGCTGAAAAGAAGCATTAAGGTCACTCTAGGTTCTTTGGGAAACCATCTTAAAGTCAGGTTTGATTAAGTTACCTCTTTAAGAATGATCAGATGTAGTTCATGTCTCCTGGCTGCACAAAACCAGTAAAACCAGAATAAAGCTTTTATAATAGAACCACCTTTCTCCATTTTAAGGAGCGATCATTGCAATCAGGAAAGCTTAGACTATATGTAAAGACAATACCTCTTTGTACACATATAAACATTGCACAGACACCCATATTATACCTTTGGCATACAGAATATGGCATCTTATATCAAAATGTATAGTATTCAATTCATTACCAGTACTTACAAGTACACTGAAGAACATTTTAAGGCACCATGAAGCTCATATTTCTGACATAAGTTACACTTTATAGATGACTAAATACCATTTCGCTCTTACAAACGATACCATTAGCTTAAACATACACAGTAACACAATGTATAACAGTTGTATATGATGGGATGTCCTTTTCATCATCAAGGCAATGCTTACTGTACGTCTTCAGATGTAACCTTGCCTGTCGTTGATTGAGCCACTGTACCAGGCTCGAAAATGGCCACGGTGTGTGTGTGTATGTGTGTGTGTGTGAGCATGTGAATGTGAACAGTGCTCCACTGTCTTATAACAATAAGAATGACTGCATGTGTTGAACGACACTGTGTGTGTGTGAATGTTTGTGTGTGTGTGTGTGTGTGTGTGTGCATGCTCACACCACCCCTGCCTCATTTACATAGATGTTATCACACCTAGTCTATATCACGCATTTTTACACAGGCAGTGGGGGGAAAAAAAGCCTACAGTACTCCATTCAGCGTTATGAAAATGACAAAGTACACAATACATTCTAAATCTGCAATCCTACGGTGGATTTACGCCCCGCATATTACTTCCTGTTTATTATCAGATGCTGGAGCATGTGATGCGTACAGTCAGCCAGCCAGGCAGTCAGTGGTTCAGACCAAGTGGTTTGGCCTAGTGGGGAGCCGCGGGGCAGACAATGGCCGCACTGTGTGGCTGAAGTGCCTTTGGTGTCAATGACTCTGCCAGCAACTGAGACTGGCAGATCCAAAATGGCGGAGCGCAGAGAGCCCTGCTGGTGCTTGTCATGGTTTAAACAGGGCAGTTTTCATCCTTTTTGGATGCAGCTTTTTTTTTTTTTTTTTACCCCCAGGGGTTCACATCAGATCTGCTGGCATTTTAGTAATTTTAAGGAGCTGAAGGGGGCAAAGGGGAAGAAGGGAAGGGAAATTGGAGCGAGCATGTAGGAGAAGTTCAAATAAAGTCAGAGGGTCTCGCTTTTGTCTTCATGCTTCTTTAAGTCCAGTTTGAGTCCCCCAGAGGTGAAGTAGAGATGTTCCATGGTCCAGTTACTGAGAGAAGGAGAAACCAAGAAATTGAAATATCGCCCTCTTACATCTTTAATTGTTATATTCTTTTTGCATAAGTACATTATTTGATTTCTTTCATTATAAAAATAGTCAGTAAAAGGTGAAAAATCTGAAAGCGAGCGGTGACATGAGCAGCACATGTAAAAGAGAGCAACAACAGAGAGCACGAGAGAGAGAAAAAAGATGAAAGAGAAATGTAATAAACAGAGTAACTTACTCTTATTGAGATGACAGTTACACGGCTGTAGAGGGGGACTGACTCTGGGGAGAGAGAGAGAGAGAGAGAGAGAGAGAGAGAGAGGGGGGGAAAAAAATCAGTCACAGTTTTTATTCTGTGTTAAAATGTGTGTTCGTACCACAGTGCCCGTGTGTGCGGGGCGCAGGCGGCGATCCACCCTCTGTTGTTGAATATGTGCGTATCACTGTCTGTGTGTTTGCCCTATCTGTTTGGGCTGTGTGTGTCCGTCTGTCTGTCAATCTGTTCCCAGCGCAGTCTGTTTGCCAATCTGTCATATTCTGTTTGCAAGATAAGGAGACTGAGAGAATGTGTGCTTGTGTGTGTGTGTGTGTGTGTGTGTGTGTGTGTGTGTGTGTGTGTGTATGTGTGTGCTCTGAGCAAATTCATTTAAAAACTACCATCAAGATGGCAGGGAGGTATTGCTGTTTGTTGCAGCTAAGCAGATGCATACACACACTGTCTACAGTTTACTGACATATAGAAAGCTTTTGCTGTTTACCAGACATATTTTATATAATTCACCTCAATGAAAGTGTATCATTTGTACTGTAATGCAGCTCAAGATCTATGTTTTTGGGACATATGTGGGCCTTTTTTTACCAAATCGTCCAGGGAATCATGGGGCCTGAGAAAATTAATAGAGATGAATGAATCAAGATTTATTTATGTAGTCTGTACACTTTATAGGATGTAAAAATCAATGTGCTGAAAAACCTATAAATCCAAATGTAGCTCGCCCAAAGCATAATTGTGCATGTTCGGCAAATTTGTGCTACCAAAAAAAAAAGAAAAGATCTTCAAGTGTTATCACAGTTTCTCTGCTTTCAGTGTGACTAGGGACTTTTACCTGTCCTCCTTTCTCTTCCCGCATTTCTTGTCACCAAAAGGTGCGTGTGCACAAAAGATTTGAAGTTTCCATGGCACCCTTGTTTAAGTTACACAATTGTCTCCAAAGTAGTTGTGATGTCACACATCCTGCTCGTAAATACTCAGGTGAGCTCAGAGAAACTTGCCACTTCCAGCACATGAATGTGAAAACAGCCTTTAAAGTGTCAAATTCTGCACTTACATCATTCTGCGCAGTGAAGTGAGGAAATAATAAGTAAAAACCCCTTTTTTTAATTTTGAGTGTAAGGGGACTTTAAAGTTGCCTGTCGGGAAGCCAGCTGCACAAAATTTGGTTTAACTTCATTAACATTACAAGAAACTCTCACCCCTTGTTCTAATATTGATACTAGTGACAGCAAGGCGCAATTTAAATGAATGCTGTACTCATTATGCATTTGTCTTTTGCTCCTGGGCCATCTGCATTTTAGGGGTCAGGTCTACAAACTAAAAAGGTTCCTAAAAAAAAAACTTCTGCAATGGACAAGCAACCCCCCCTCTCCCCCCAGCTTTCTCTCGTCACATCACATTTCACACTTTTCAAATCTGGTCTTGACCTTGGTGAAGTTTTGAGTAATGTATGCCAATAAAAATAGTCTTTATCCACTTTGGGCTCACTACAGTGTGTGCTGTGAACCCACCTGCGAGTAACTTGTTGATCCAGAGTTTCTCTTGGGGTCCCTCCCAGACGCTGGAGATCCCCCCTCCTTCTGGCTGCCGACAGAGGAGGAGTCTGAGCAGCTACTGTGGACTGAGAGAGATAAAGAGTGTGTGTGTGTGTGTGTGTGTGAGAAAGAGAGAGAGAGAGAGAGAGAGGGAGAGAGAGGGAGAGAGAAAGGTGGTTATAGGTTAACACATAACATTAAAATACCTCCAGTAGGTGTCGGACAAACTTAAAATATGCATTTCTCTCACTACAGTGCAGGTAGTGGAAATTCAAATAATGATGTCAGTCTATATTTAGATGTCATTTGCATGAACGGGACATTTGCCATTCATGTGTTCATGCACTTTTCATCATGTGAAAATCAGTGCACTGCATCACAATGTTTTCTTGAGGTGGAAAAACTGAGAGGCTGAGCATGGAGGAGACAAAGAGAGAGGAGTCAGAGTGAGAAGGCATTTTCTCATCCTGTTCAATGAATTTCTAACACCGTGTTCTGTCCCAGAGGACAATTCATGCATTGAAATCCTGAGCTGCTGCACTCAATGAGACACCTGGTGAGCAGTATGTGCATTACACCAAGCTATGAATGGGAAATGACTTTGGCTCTAGGGCAACTGCGGCCTTCAGAGACTGGATGGTGAGTCTGGAATCTGAGGAATTATGTTTTAGACTGAGCGTTTTATTTTCAATTTGTTTATATATTTTTACTATGTGGATGGAAATATCTTCTTAAAGGGAAACTCTGATCTTATAGCATCAATCTGTGGTGTTTGTTGCAGGAGTAAATTTTGTGATATAGAGCATAAACCTTTTTTTTTATTTTTTATGATCTGCCTCTCCATTTTCCTACATTTTTCAGGTAGGAACTGTTGTGAACCTCTTAACAGTATGTGTAGGTGGAGAGAGCACTAATGTTAGTGATAGCATTTAATATAATAGTGATAGCAAGTGCTTTTCAAACTCACTCTGGCTGTATTTTTTTTTTTGTATAATTTCATAGAATTGACAAGTTTCTTTCAATTTCTATCGCTTCCTGAATATATTTGTACTGTGATTTTAGGAATGAGGAGACAATATGGTTAAAGTCCTTATAAAAGCATCACAAATTAACATTATTTTATTAACCATTATGTAAAAACTGTTGGTTATACTGACAAACTCTGCAGTTCCCCAAAGCTTTACAGAGCACTTTAGCGTCTTTTAGCCCACTGTACGCTAGCTGCTTAGCACATCAGAGCAGACAGAGTTAGCAACTAGCTAGTGAGCAAAGTCGAGCATTTAGCTGCTTAAGAGCCAGAATATTGGACTAATATTAGTTAAGTGGACACAAACATGACTCAAAATCAATGCTAATGTTGCTTTGTGTGTTTTGGTATGAAAACATGTTAGCTGTATCTGTTTTTCAGTGAAATACAGTTCAGTCATGTCATCATGCTGCGATTCAGCTAACAGTCGATACAGGATGTAGAAATATACAAGCAACGCAAGATAAATCTGCTCTAGCTGTCTCCACAATGGATGTTTCCTTTAATATTGTCTGTTTATGGATACAGTGGAGGAGGCGGGACAAAGACACAGGTTAAGGAAGACACAGGAGTGAATGTTGTGATGGGATTTGATTATAGCAGAAGTGAAATGTCTTTCCAGAGCTGGATATTCTCTCCAGTCATGTCACAGCTCTTCAAAAATTCTCAGTGTGAGACAAATATCAAAAATTCATAGAGGAGCCTGGGGGCACAAGATTGAAAAAAAAAAAAAAAAAACATGTACCGTGTTATTACCTTGTCACATGGGGAGATACACCCAAGAGCCGTTTTGTTTCCTGACTGTAATCTCTGGGCCAAATTATTGTCAGCTCAAAAAGCACATTTGAACAATCCAGTAATCCAGTCTGTTCACGATCAACTTCCTAAAGCCGCAGGTTTTTTTTTGATAGGACGATTTGAACCCCACCCCCAAAAAAGTGTTTCCAAATAAAAACTTAGATGCAAACAACACAGTACCTCTCGTACCTGAAGCATCCCACACATACAATAAGAGTTAACGATGCAATCCTACTTGAGTATACCGTACCTCTGTCACTAAGACTGCAGATGGAGTCCAGCTCGGATGCTTGAGTTCCTGACGCATCTAGCAGCAGCTTACTGGAAATCCCCATACAAAGTGACTCCTTCAGACACAACTCTGGAACAACACAGAGGAGAAATCATTGAATAAAAATAAAGACAAATAACTCTAAGTTCTTCCTTTATTCCCTGAGGTAGAACTCAATCTATCTGGGAATATACTATTTATTGTTTGAGTAGGTGAGAAGAGTATCATTTGAGCAAACTGTGCCTAAAAATGTGTCAGTCTCTTTTTTTATAGCAGCTGCAGTGAGTCTTATCCTGTGTGATACCGTAATCTGAACCGACTACAGGAAGCGATCCTGAGATGTGAGGTTTTATGGAAACACAGGAGATGGATGGGTGGTGACATTTGATAGCCAGCATTACCTCGTGCTTGGAAAGCTTTGGTTTAAACGAATGGACAACAATCAAATAACAGAGTTGACTGACGCTGATATTTCTTGTTTTGTCTTGTTTTGTCTTTTAAAATCTCTAATCAGGCCGCAGGGCAAGAGATTTGCGAGTTAATATCATTTTTTCCCAGTTTATTTGTTTTCGAGATTTTAATAAAAAACATCAAGCCTAATGTCACTTTTATTTACAAGATTCATTTTCTGTTTATACTCAAAACTAATCGACTGACTAAAAACTGTCACCACAGACTTCTGGAGCAGATTTTCACACTTACTTTCCGTATCACAACAAAGAGATTCAGCTTAATGTCAGCATGCTGCCACGCTCTCAGCGATAGTACAAACATGGTGATGTTTACGAGTGATAAAGTTCACGTTCATGAGATGTTTACCATTCTGGTTTTAGTGTGTTAGCATGTTAACAAAAAGCACAACTGAGGCTGATGTGGAAAGTTATTAGTAACACAAATTTTGGCAAGTTTGAACATTTGACCAGATGATTGTGCTATAGTACGTGAAAACTCAGGAGACCACCAAAGGCATCAGATTCAATTCATGGGGACTGTTTGTACAAAACTCCATCGCAATCCATCCAATTTACAAATATCAACCTCATGGTGGCGCTACAGGAAGAAAATCAGGGACACCACCATGTCTACGCAGTCCATCAATTGGCTGTTGAGATATTTCACTTTATACCAAAGCGGTGATGCTACAGACCGACCAACAGACCGACAACGCCGATCCTTGGAGCAATGCTGCTTAGTGTGGCTATAAATGGGACAGTGATCCTTTAAAATTGAACTGGACACCTGTTGATTTACTTTAGTGGTGGGATCATTCACATAAAATGAAGCAGATACAACATCAACAGTGTGGGAAAATGTCTTGATGATATCTGAACTCTGGACATTCCAGTTTTGTGTGGTTGATGAAGCTTTTCTAGAAGTGTCAGGTTTAAATTTGAGGCCTTTGGGGGTCAAAGATCATACCGTACCTGTGTTGTTGATGGCGTGTGTCCACAGCAGATGGGCGATGTCTTGAGCCCAGGTCTGTCTGGATTCCCTGTCCTGAGCTTGCAGTGTGATGAAGTCTCGTGTCCGAGAGGTCTGCCGAACCCAAACTTCAAACTTCACTCCCTCCTCGCCTACACTCTGAGTCAGACCCATCTCGCCCGTCTGCAAGGAGACGAGCATAGACTTATTAAAATCAAGAGGAGGACTTTGAGGATATTTGAGTATTGTATATTTATTTCTTCTTTACTGCTTTGGCAATATAGATTTCTGATCTGTCATGCCAATAAAACGTACTGAATTTGACCCAGGAAAAACTGAAGGAATGTGAGGAAATGAGTCAAATTAAAAGTGTAATAATGAATTTTTACATTTAAGTCACAGGGACCCTTCTGCCTTCATCATCATCTTCATGAAAATTCAGAAAAGTAAGCACTTCAGTCTTTGTTTGCTTTCAATTTAATCAATACCGAAAGTGGATTTCCCCTCTTCAAAACTCTTCAAACACAGTGAGAGTGTTTGGCAGAGAGCGAAATAATGAAAAGTGAAAGAAAAGATGTGTGTGTGGAACAGAGGTAGAATAGAACGACACTCTGGGTGTGTGGTTGCTGGTGTGTGTGTGTGTGTGTGTGTGTGTGTGTGTGTGTGTGTGTGTGTGTGTGTGTGTGTGTGTGCGTGGGTGAATGAGTGTTGTACCTTGATGCTGTGTTTGTAGCTGTAGGCGGTGCGTCCTGGGCCGGTGCTCTTCTGTTTGGTGAAGACGACGACGTGCTGGTAGAGGAAAATGTTCCTGATGCCCGCCCGCTTCCTCCGAGCTCCCCCGCACACCGTCAGCTCACCCTGCCGCACCAGCTCGCCACGCTCCGCCACGGGGATCTGAAAACACACATCCCACACACACACACACACACATTAGGACTCACTTATCTTGGCTTGAGGCCTAAGCCCAAGGCCTTACTCCGCAAAAAGATACCATCTTAATTTTTTAATCTTCAGAGGCCATTTAGTCTTGAATCATGTTTTCTTTGCCAGTGGGTCGGAATAACTTCACTTATTTCAACTTTAATTTGGTTAATTAATTGTCTTGAAACAAGTAACGATTTAAGCAGATTACGGTACTGGAGAATTCATAACTCACCAAAAAAAAATTTAAATTACTAAAGAGAAACTCATTTTAAAGGGCTAATAAGTACGATTTAGTTGAGGAAGAGTTGGAGGGTTTTCACTGGCTTGTTGACACACTTATTACCTGACAGGAGCTGACATTTGTTTTGTTTTGTGTTGGAGCCAAATCTCAAACCGTCCCTCCTTCACTGACTCAAGTTGTCAGTTTCTAGTTGACTCGTGAGACATTTCAGCTACAAAGCTTTATTCTCAAGTCAATAAAAGAAGAAAAGTACAAAGCAGTATTATTACTACAGTGCCTTGCATGGTGACATATTCCCCCTTCACAAGACGCTTCTTTCTATTGGATCTTTGCTCTAATTGGCCAGCTGACTCATGTCTTTTGTACAACTGTGACTTTATTGTTCATGTCAATTACAGGGTTGAGACTTTGCCATTTCTTTCGCAGCTCCAACCAGAGACAGAAAGAGGTTGATAAAAGTCAAACGTTATGTAATGCTCCTTTAGGATTCACTATTAGAGAACAGCTTGTTTTCTATAGTTGCAAACAAGCTTAAAAAGAAAAAGGCACCACATACCACAAATTGTCTCAACCGTAAAACCGCTCTGACAATAAAATTAAAAAGCACTGGTAATCTAGCAGCGAGCGGTGACACACAACTTTATTTTTAAATCTCTAGAGATGTGTGGGTCATGATATAAGTGATGCTTCACATGATTATGAAACATCCACATCCGCACCCACCTGAACACACACACACACACACACACACACACACACACACACACACACACACACACCTGCGCTTACTGTAATTTCACCTGGAGAGCTTTTGCAGCGCGATTTGAAGTAGCTCAATGGGAGTGTTTGTGCTGCCGTGATGTCTCCCCTCGCTCAGTTTGTGTGTGTGTGTGTGTGTGTGTGTGTGTGTGTGTGTGGATGTGTGGGAGTTAAACATTTGTCACAACCACCTCTCATATTTAACCTAAAGTGTATGTGCTTTTTTCCCCCTATATTGCAAATAGACACCAATAAATTCATCTTTTTTTAGATAAGACAAACTCTTCACAGCCTGACCTCGACAAGATGAGTTTTCTTCTAAGAAAAGAAAGTGGGACTTGATTGACAGTCGCAGAGTCATAAACTGGGACAGGCATTCTCACCGGACATCCTACGATGAGGTCACTGGCCCGGAGGTCCTCGCCGTGCCGCTGGGCGTGTCTCAGGATGGAGAGGGCGGAGTCGGAGGCAGGGTTGATCCCCCCGAGCTCCTCGAGGGCCTCGCAGTATTGGTCGAGTCTCTGAGTGGGAGCTTGAAGGCAGTGAGGGAAGGACAGAGGGGAGAGAGGGGAGGCCGCAGGGAGTTTGGACTGTGGGAGGAAGGAGAGGAGGGGGAGAGGAGAGAGGTTAGACCTGGTGAACTCCTCTGATGTCACCATGTCACATCGAGCCTTATGAAGAAGAAGACGCAGGAATACCTCGAGAGACTGTTAATGACAGGAGGGCCCTGTCTGAAATCATTCATGTGTGTTGTCTGCTTAGTTTATTCTTAGTATTATCATGCCTTATACAACTTACACTTCAATCAGGGGGATCAAACTCATCTTCATTCAAGGGCCACATACAGCCCAATTTGATCTTATGTGGGCCAGATCATTAAAATAAAGGGAAGGAAGGAAGGAAGGAGAGAAGGAGGGAAGGAGGAGAAGACAGGAAAGGAAGGAAGGAAGGAAAGATAGAAGGAAGGAAGGAAGGAAGGAGGGAAGGAGGGAAGGAGGAGAAGACAGGAAAGGAAGGAAGGAAGGAAAGATAGAAGGAAGGAAGGAAGGAAGGAAGGAAAGAAAGATAGATGGAAGGAAGGAAGGAAGGAAGGAAGGACTGAAAGACAGATGAAAGGAAGGAAAGATGAAAGAAAGGAAGAAAAAAGAAAGGACAGATGGAAGGAAATAAGGGTGGATGGAAAGATGGAAGGAAAAGAAGAAGGGAAGGAAAGTGGGCTGGATTGGACTCCTCGGTGGGCCGGTTCTGGCCCACGGGCCGCATGTTTGACACCCCTGACTTAAATTAACCAACAATGCAAACTAAACAATAGTGAACAATAGAAAGTTATGGATCAACGTTATTACATAAAAAATCCTGAGTAGTGTCCAAAATAAGTTTGAATTTTTCCATCTGACCCTAGGAAGTTAGTAGTGAACAGTGAACACATGAAAGGTTTAGATGGACGTATGTTTTGGAAACGTCTGTATTCAGTTTCCAACATAAGGAGGTCTTTTTCCAAATTGAATGTGTTTTTAATGTGCGCATGTGAGAGTCAGTTTTTCCATGTCAAATACATATTGTATCACGTAATAGTGAGTGCAAAGCTCTGAAAGCGAAAAAAAGATGTTCGACATGTAAAAACCCAAATTAATCATGAATATAAAAAGGAAACAAACTAAAGGGTGATAACACACCAAACACATCATATCTGAGCCGTATGAACAACATATCAGAGACAAAGCTGTGAATTCACACTGACTGTCTCTGTGAGGGGACTTTATTATTATATATATATATGTACTTATATTTAGTGTTTTAAAGCAGTATTTGTTGAATATTCATGTTAAATTATCAGATTTAAAAGATTAAGCTTATTATAGGCTCAGCTACTCTTTAGAGATACTATAAACATGCACAAATATATTCTTTTGATTATTCATTGACTGCTACAGGATATGTGTATGTTGATGCTTTTTTAAAATCTATTTTAGCTGAAGAGCTCTTTTGATGTGCTGCAATTACTGCATCACTTGAAACATGTTTAATCAGGAAAATTATTGTTTTGGTGATTAATCCTAAAATTTACAAGAGAGCCAAGCTTGATTTTACAGATATTATTGGTTTAAAAAAAAGAAGAAGATTTTTTTTCTTTTTTCTTTTTAAACTCTGTTTTTCATTCCCACTGATCACAGAGACTGTGTGAAAGTAGCTGCATTATATATTCATCACAGTAACACTCAGGCCAAAATCATCACCATACTCATGTAGCCTGAACACCAGCTTTCCATCCATCACCATCACCATAACCATAAACCCTCTCATAGCCATGATCCTCAATGTGTTCAAGCTTAACTTTAAATGGTTTATTTGACAGAGACAGATAGAGTCCATAGACAAACTGAGAAGAGCTATCTGGTACAAGCATCATCGTGTTGACAGCGGATGCTATAAACACTATGATGTGCTAATGGATGCTAATTTGAAGCTGCTGCAGGACGTGACACAAGCCCACGCTGCCTCCCTGTGGCGGTTTGGTTGAAATGCTCCTTTATGTGACACTTCACAACTTGAATGGAGCCTCAGAGATCTTAAGCACTGTGATCTCTCCTCGTAAAGTCCTCTTGGTAATCTCATGATGCTGTAGATGTATTAGTTTTTAGTTAATTGTAGCTTGTGAGCTCAAATTACTTTCCCCATAATCCGCCTTTAATTGTCTTTTCTAGTGTACATTAAACATGTAATTAGCTTTACTGTATACAGCTCGCTTTTTAATTGCTGCCACTGTTGGATAAAGCAACTTTAATTGGTTTGTGCTTGTGATGTGTTCTAAAATTACTTATAATGATATTTCTACACTGTGTTTTAAGGGATTTTCTTTAAAGAAAATAGGCAAATAAAAACTGTTATGAACCCTGAAACCTGTTTTATCTTTATAGATTCACGACTGTGTGATCATCAGTGAGAAAACTGGTTGCTTTCCTCTCATCGAAACTGTGATAAGTTCTTCACTAAGCAAAACAGGAAGACACAGCAGGTAAGACTGGTTATAATCTTCAGATGTGCATGGTTTCAGTTTAATCTGAGAGAAGTAACGAAGAGTTCTTACCTTAAAGAAGTCGGCAGCCTGCGTTACCAGTGGAGAGTCCAGTTCTGGTTTAGTCCTGATGTAGTGGGAATACTGCAGAAACTGCTCCCGCTGCATAGTGAGAAGAGACGTGGAACAGATGTATAAATTAGTGTTTTTATATAGAACCTGATCAATCCTCCAAATGGTAACTATTGAAAAAGGTGAATTTAATACAGTTTACTTACTATTTGGGCAAATTTGTAACATTTATATAAAAAGATGTCTGATACTGTACTACCTATTACACGTTAATGTACTACAAAAGTGACTCAACCCGTTCTAAATCATCTGCTGCACAATGACATGATTCATTTTATTTCTTAAGTACTTTCTAAGAGAGCATTCACACGAATTCTTGAGAAATTTGACTCACAACACGTCTTTATTTTAGTCTTTATGAGTCGCCAAACAATTGTGAATAAACCTGTTGTGCCAGGTATGTGAAAGTTCAAACACAGCTTGGCGTATAACTTAATGAAAACAGATTACACCTTAAAGTTACGACATATGAGTTCAAATTTATACCTCGCCCCCAAACAGGTGGAAGTCATTTCTTATCATTTGTTGAACTTGTCACAGCAGAAGATGGAAGAGATGAATGATAGAAGAGCCAGAGGACTTTTACGTTGGTGACTGACAATATTTTACAATTATGATGATACTGACATACATTATCAGTACTATGTATGACTGTGTAAACATGGATCATCTAATCTTTCATCACTTGCCCAAAATGTCAAACAATTGAAAGATGTCTTCAGTAAACCACGGTGATATTCACAAGGTCTGGTAAATCTACGGACCTGAACTTTTTTTTTTAACAACTTGGGTTTTATTGTTTTAGTTTCAGTCTTCTTTTCATGGTCATTTTTTTTTTTAAAGATTTTGTTGGCATAGACGCCTTCATTAAGCAGTAGACAGACAAGAAACATGGGGGGGGGCGGGGGGTTGACCTGCAGCAAAGGACCTCCGACCGGGATTTGACCTGGAGTCGGCTGCTTATATGGCATGCGCTCTAACCACTCGACCACCTGCGCGCCCTTCATGGTCATTTTTATGTGCAGTCAATTCAAGTCAAATAGGATCATACAATTAATTTTAGGTTCTTATTTTTAAACAATTGGTTTAAATAAATGGTTCTCAACCTGTGGGATCGAACACAAGATACCTTTAAGGGGTCACAATGTTATTTATGGGATAGGAAAGAAAGAAAACCATAATTTTGTGCATTTACTTTAGTTTTAACTCAAATATATAAGAATCCTTCAAATGAAATCATCTTAAAAGGATAAATCACAAACCCTAACCCTAACCCTAACAACGTAACAACATGTGACCTGTAATAGGTGTTGCAAGTAGACCCTGCTACTTGATTTGAATTAAATATAACAAGAAGAATTAAGTTTAGTTACTCCCAAACTTACATATTTACTGAAACAGTCCTGCTGCAGCAAGCTTTGCAAAAGAGCGCCCTCCATTGCCGGTAGGAGGTACTGCGAGTGAAAGGTGCTCAGGCTGGCCCAGTTGGGGAAGAGGGTGTCTGCCTTCCCCCTGATGGAGGCAGGGGTGTCTGAGAGCTCCAGTAAGGGAAGGTAGGTCTCCTCCACCCCCTTCAGGACAGTCACGTACTGCCTCTCAGAACTCAGCATCCTACACCAGAGCAGGTACAGCTTACTGCAGGACAGAAAAAGGGGTGCATGGCATGTCAAAAGGAGCAAGAGAACAGATGACTACATTTGCAAAAGAGAGACAAGTGTGGGATTTAGAGGAGCAGTGGGAGGGGTGGAAGTAAAGATAAACAAGTGAGATAGAAGCAAGCGATGTAGAGAGATCAAACAGTTGGTGATGATAAAATTATCTGAGATTGCATGCTGACTGATAAAATAGCTCTGAAACAGACTTCAGTTGTGTTTAAATTATCCCGAAAAGGATGAATTGCATCTCCCTTTCATCTCAGCGCAGCCTGCTCCTAATGTCACTTATGATGTTGGTCTTGTTTTGAAGCTCTCAGTCAACTCAAACCTTCTCTCGCTCACGCTGACATTTCAGCTAAAAGGGGGAAAAAAAGGAAAAATAGGAAAAAAAAAAAAAAAAAAAAATATGACAGAAACACTCACCTCTGAGCAGTGGATCCTGCCCTGTCTGTACCCGTTTCTCTCTCAGTCCTGCCCAGCAGTACGTGTTGCCGTGGCGACCCCGTGTGGTCCACCACTTCCTTACTGCTGACCTCAACCCCTCGGATCAACACCCCACTTCCTCCTCCTCCTCCTCCTCCTCCTCCCCCTCCTCCTGCTCCACCTCCTCCTCCTCCTGATCCTCCTCCTCCAGAACCCCATCCTGGGACAGCTGCAGCCATGCTGGTAGTAATAACCGGGTCAGCTGCCGCCCGTCGCCCCAGCCAGGACATGGGAGAGTTACGGCTCACCCCGCCCACTGGGGACTCCGCAGGTTTAGGGCTGGCCGTGCCTCTGCGGGGGGCCAGGAGAGCTTGGAGGTCGAAACTTGGGTGTCGCTTCCTGGGGGGCTTGGGAGGGAGCGGAGCATCTGGGGACTGTAAAGTGAGGGAGACGGTTATAAACATGACGTTGGCAATATGTTCCAGCTGTGACATGAGGACAAGTAGAAACAAACCAAAGCTGGAATATCAGAAAGTCAAATCTTTTACCCCTGACATGGTTCCTACTGGTGGTTTTATACCATTAATTACACCACTTTTTGCCTGAAGTTCTTCCAGGCAGCCCAAGGTTTCAATTTATTTCAGTACATTATGAAAATCAACTTCCAGAAATCTGTTTGAGATATTTGACAAAACAAATCTCAACTCCATTTACTCACTTATTCCTGACCTTTTGATCATATTACATGATCTACGTCAGCAGACGGACTTGGCTTAGCTGTCAGGGAACTGTAGATTTCCAGTTTAAGTGTAAGTGTAAGTTTCCATTATTCTGAGCACTTTTTGGACTTTCTTCTACTTCTGATGGAGACTGTTTTGCTGATGACGAACAAGCTCCAGAGCAAGCAAGTAAGTAGAACTTGAGTGTTTTGTCAACTTCTGTTTCCAAGGTCAAGAATGAGCTGTGGTGCATTTTGGGTACCTTTGTTTCTAATTATAGTTCTGTGGTTATTGTGGGATAATGCAGATGAGAGCAGGGGAGTGTTTTGAGAAACTCTCTAAGTTGATGCATTCAAGGACACTCTGACATTTGATAGTGGGTTGCATGGCAAATGGAAAATTACAAGTCCGACATGATACCAGACATCCAATCAAAAGACAAGCTGACCTATGAGCCAATATCCAAAAAAAGACTATACACTCCTCTGTAACCCCCCTGAGAGAATTTCTTTTATATGTTCTTTCATAAGATTTTCCACTGGCTTCTGTCTTCTACTGGTTAAATTTAAAACCACTGAATAACAAGATGAAATGTCAATTGGCAACCACAGTTTAAAATCAGATACTGTATATGAATCAGACCGTGTTGTAAATGTATTAAAAAGTCATTTCTTTTGCTGAAGTGTAAACATCCTTTTTTAAATGACATTTACTGTAAAATAAAATAGAACAGACTAAATTGGTAAGTAGTAAGCAATGCACCAACTCACGCTCTTCTTTGCTGGATTCAGAAGGTTCTGCAGGAACTTCCCTCCTCCAGCTCCTCCTGCTCCTCCCCCTGCTCCCTCTTTCTTATTCCCTTTCTCCTCTCCAATCTTCAGTGTGGAGCAGGTCTGCGGTCTGAACAGTGATGCCAAGGATCCCCAAGACTGTAGCCCCCCTTCTCCTCCTCCAGCTCCCAATCCCCAGTCTCCGTCTCCCTCTGGACCCATCAGGTCCCACAGGCTGCTAGCGGAGGGCGTCTTGGGTTTCCCCTGGCCTTGATTCTGGGTCCGTTCTGTCTGGAGGAACCTGGGTTTCACTTGTGCTACGGTCCGCTGGTAACGCTCTACTGTCTGAGTCCAAAGATCCAGGAGCGCCCCGCCGCCTAGCTCCATCGCTAATGACCGTGCATCCTGGAAACGGGACGGGGGGATGGGAGGGAGGGAGGCGAGGGGGCAGGTGGAAGAAGAGGAAGAGGGAGAGGAGGAAGTGGAGGAAACTGCGTCGCACCACTGGGTGGCCTGTACAGGAGATGGGAAAGAAAAAAATGACAGTTTTTTCCCTGTAGGAAGATTTTAAACTACTCATGTGTGTTCATATCTTCCTGTGACTAACAGATGCCTTCCTCTGCTGCTTTACCTCAGTCAGTGTAGACAGCAGCCTCTGGGTGTTGTCCAGGGTGGTCCAGCAGTCAGACAGACAGTGAGACATGTCTCTCAGCTTCTCCCTGACTGGAGGAAGTCGGATCTGGACATCGTTCAGGCCTGCCCAGTCCAGCTCGCACCAACCCTCCAAATCGCTGAGCACTGACAGAGTCTCGCTGTGCAGCTCCTAAAGAATTCAAGAAGAGCCACTGTTACCCTGATGTGTGAGCTGTACAGGCTTGACAAGATACACTTGAATGGAATAATCATAACAATGCCGCTGGGAGAGCTGTGACAGTAGCCTGTATCCACAACAATACGATGAATGTCCCACTGAACAACAAAATCTGGTCAAAAAACATCTGTTTACATTTTAAAGTGTAGTTACTGACTCCTCAAGTCTTTCAGTAAGTAATCGAGAGAAACATGCGTGGAGAAGGCTCTCGCAGGGATAATATGATTCATAATCATTGAGTTGAGATGACAAGAGGCATATTGTTTCAGTGGAAGACATTTAAGCCTTTTCCATACACATGTGCTGACTTGGCTTGACTCGGTTCGACTTGGCGCATCAGCTCAGCTCCGCTCATTTGCATCTCCATTACAACAGGGCTACCCGCTTCAAGGTGGGATGACGCACTTGTCTTTCGTGGAAAAGCAACAGACTGTATATATCACGGCTCTGACTAGTGGTCGGTTTGCGACTGTAAAACGGTGGATAAACATTACATTTCCTATGAATGCTTAACGTTAAAATCCTTCCATTAGGTTGTCAGTGGAAAGCTTTTAATATGAAGCAGCAGTAAGGAAAAGGAAATGTTTTCACCAGTAAGACGTTAACGTGTCTCGGAAAGCAATGAGGAAACCGTAAAATAAAGCATATCTGGAAGTATAAACAGAAACACGTAACAAAGATTCAGTTTCTACAAAAGTATGGAAAGCAGAGCGTACAGATGATTTTAAAAATGTCTTTCTCTCTTCTCTCCAGCACAGAAATGAGTGGTGGAGCCTCGCAACTCAGCTTATTTGAGAGGAAGAAGCAGGGAGAAAGGGGTTCATCATGGGTGGGCTGAAAATGGCAAGATGTCACTGCAACCTACTTGGAAACGGGCTGGATGCACTTTGGCCTGATGGTCTATCTCAGGCACAACTCAGCACAGTGAAAGTGGTAATGGAAACGCAAATCAACGCAGCACAGTTTTGCTCGATATGGCCAGAAGTGCCAATTGGAAAAAACCCAGATTAAATGACCTCCACTGTTTTTACAAGTGACAATTAGTGTAGTGTAAGTAGACATTTCCAGTGAAAATCATCATTCATACTGTACTAACGACTCTCCAATTATATTGAGTCAAGCACATTGAAATTGTATGTTCTAGTATGAGAATAACACAAAAAACTGATTATAAATACAGTAAAGCAGCATTTTTGTCATGAGTAGAAGCAAATCGATATGTGTAAAAATAAAATAAAATAAAAAAGCTATCACATGGAGCACTCACGTTAGCCGTTTCTCTGAACGTCTTGAACTTCTGCTGCTTGAGTGAGAGTCTACTGAGGGAGAGAGGGGGGTCTTTGTAGTCATCCAGCTGCGACTGGACTTGCTCAATCTCCGTATCACACTGAGCATTAAAAACAGGGAGAGAGAGAAAGTGGGGTGAGAGGAGGACACGAGAAATGTGAGTGTAAACTGCGTCGGTGTCTTGTGAGGAAGTAGAGTGATAATTATTCTCAGAAGAAACTTTATTTTGGAGAAAACACATAATTCACACAGACTCGCAAGACTAAACAGCAAAAACAGGGTGTTTCCATCTGTTGGGAACAGTGAAGTGTGAGTCAGAGCAGTGAAAGCTACTTTTGGATACTGAACCTGGACACTAAAAATCAGTTTTCAAATCGGCGATGATAATTAATTAACAGAACTAAGACCAACTATAGTTCTTAACCCTCCTGTTGTCCTCAGATCAAGGAAGGACAGGAGTAAGGAGGAAAAGAGGAAGGAAGGAAGGAAGGAAGGAAGGAAGGAAGGGAGGAAGGAGGGAGGAAGGAAGGAAGGAAGGAAGGAAGGAAGGAAGGAAAAAAACGAGTAAGACGAAAAGAGGAAGGAATTTAGGAGAGAAGGAAGGAAGGAAGGAAGGAAAGGAGTAAGGGGGGAGGAAGGAAGGAAAGAAGTAAGGATGAAAAGAGGAAGGAATTTAGGAGAGAAGGAAGGAAAGAAAGAAGGAAGGAAAGAAAGAAAGGAGGAAGGAGGAAGGAAGGAAAGAAAGAAAGGAGTAAGGAAGGAAGGAAGGAATGAAGGAAGCAAGGAAGGATGGAAGGAGGAGGAAGCAAAGAAAGAGGGAAGGAGGGGAAGAAGGAAGGACAAATTAAAGAAAGAGGGAAGAAGGAAAGAAGGAACAGTCAAAAGAGATGGGGTCAATTTGACCCGGGAGGACAACAGGAGGGTTAAACTGGCTAAACATGACCAACAGCTTTGTCTTTATTTATCACATTTCCTCTAGAATTAGTTTTTGATCATATGTGAGGTGAAAAACAATCTCTATGATGCATCAGAGGCTGCTTCATAAGTTTGTTCACAAGACTCAGGAAAGCCAAGAGAGTGTTCCAGCTGTGTGTAACGAGAATAAAACCTGTCTTCTTCCTTCCTCACTCACCTTTTCCAGTTTGTACACAAGCCTGGCTAGTCGTCCAAGTGCCTCCAGGTCACGACCTCTCTGATTGGACACTCGGACGAGCCGGTGGAGGGCATCGTCCACGCTGTCGTAGAGTTTAGAGGTCGCAGTGAGAGCAGCCCTGAGGAAACACAAGTCACATGACCATTGACCGGTTAATAACAGAAGAACAGGAGTGACAAGCTGCTTCTTTTCTTGTATTTTGTAAAATCCTGGGCCCAAAATCACTCACTCACTTTGACTTTGTAGGAAAGATGTAATTATGAAAAACAAAAAAAAACCTCACAGGCCATCTGTCTGGTAGAAAAGGAAACACATCAGTCTATACTTGGATTTGGCCTCATTCTTGTATAGACTTTGCCAAAACTCATTACTGGATAAGAAGAACAGCCACAAATACAACAATCTTTAGATCATCTATGCTGTAGTTGGGCACAAACAAACAAGCTGTATTGCTCTGTCCTCCATTTGATGTTCCCTCTCTCCTCCAGCTGGTTTTCATTTTTTGGGGCTGAAAACAACTTTTTCTCTGGATGAGGAGTATTTTTAACGTATAACTAACTCATTTTGACAAAATAATCCCACAATCATGCATTATACAAGACATGGGAAAGGCTCGTGGCATGCAGATCCCTTTTCTGCCCCCTGGGACCAAGCTGCTTGTGTAAAGTGGTTTCTGCATGTGTGAGTGTTTGCCCAATTAAAATTGTTGTGTATATCATGAGTTCTTTAAAATAGTCCAACTTCAATAGGTCTATGTGATGCATATTTCAGCGGTATGCAGTCTCATTAGCATCACAACAAGAAGAAGCCTATTATTATCCAAATATATGCAAATTCACATTGCTACTGTACGGTGTGAGTGAAGTAGTCCTGAAATAGTCTCCAGGATGATGTTAATTATATATCATACATAACAATAGAGTGTTTTATCTGAAGAGTGCTTCACCGATTTATCATTGCACTCACAATGGACAGTTTAAAATATATTCCAATAATATATTATTTTTTTTATTCCATACATTCTTCGTCCTTGTCAAAACCTGGCGCCTACATTACCAACAATGCAACATGACACGATTCACACAACTGTACAGATTCAGGTGTGCTGTGTTTGCTAATGTGGCTTCAAGCTGCTAACCTTGAGCAGGGATGAGGAGAGGGCTGCAGAGTAACTCTACAACACCCTTTTTAAAAAATATGAATAAATTGTATATTTAAATTTTAATATTAGTATTTAAATGTTAATAATATTGACCAATACCTTCCATGTGCTGTGTAAACATTCACTGGTTGTAACTGTCATGCTAGTATCATGCTACATGTAGGAAGCTACTTCTGTGTGACAGTTATGATGCATTCACATGTTTGGTGCAATGTGGGAATTTATAATGCTGATTACTGACTACAAGCATCAGGTTTGAGAATTAAAAAGATGACAATAATAGGTACCACAAGAACCATAAAAGTTGTAGCACAGCGTAAAAATGTGACCCACAATACCTGCAGTCCGGCGACTTCTGTGCCAGTCCAGTTGTGCTATTGGTTAATCCTGCCAGCCAAGCCCCGCCCCTTTGCTGCAGCTCAGTTAAACGCTGGTCGGCCAGGACGCTCGCCATGAGCTGCCTGTGTCTGTCAATGCTCAGAGGAACAGCCTGAGAGAGGAAGGACATGCATATTAATGTGTCTGTGGAGGCATTTTAAAGCCGTCATACATAAATTACCAAAGCACACTCATTGATATGATGCATTGACACAAAAAAGGGTAAAAAGTCTTGACATATGAGACTAGGTATTATATCTGTACCTTTATGTTGTCTGGCATTGGCTCAGTGTCCATTGACTGCAGTGTGTCTCCTAAGAGCGAGACAGCGCTCTCACAACGCTCCGTCAGACTCTCCAGGCTCTGAAGAGAAGAAAAAAGAGAGGAATCAGTGATTTTTTGAGATCTTTACATCTTTCGTCAAATTAATTCATCATAACTAAAAGGAAATTGCTTGAAATCCTTTCTTTACTTGATGTTTTTTTGACATCCATGAGAGAGGTCAAAGAAAGTACTGAGGACAGGAAAATGTTTTGATCTGTTTGGATAAAGTAATGTAAACTGTCTGGGGGGAAAAAGCCATTAAGAGTCGATCTTCTTGGACCTTCTTTCCTTGATTTATCCTCCACACCCAGTTCATCACGAGTTTCTGAAATCACAGGCTAGACAGTCGTTTATTCCTGGCAGCATCCTCTTATCTCTCCTCCCTTCTCTCTAAACCCTTCTCCTCTTTCACTTTTTGTTTTTTCACAGTTTACAGCAAGGTACAAAAAAAAACCTCAACAAGAAACAAACCTTACTTCAAAATGAATGGCCTATCTGTTAGGGACCATGATCAGTACTCAGTGTATTTTACTTTAGTGTTACCTTTGTTGTGTTTACTCTGCTACTCAGTCCACATTATTATATTTAATGACCAAAACAAGAAAGCAGTCATCATGGTAAGAGACATGTGAAATCTACTCCTTAACCTCAGCCTGTAATTAACATTTAGAAGAAACTTTCATCTTTCATCGTCAGTCAGTACAAGAACTACTTGTGCTACAGCTGAGAAATGCAACAGATGATGGATTTTCACACTGAAATTAATACTGAATCAGTTCTCCCACCATGACATATTGGTATCTACTCTTGAGACCAAAGTGTATATACAATAACCAAACCATTAACTCCTCTGTGAGAGAATGTAATTCATACAAGTGACGTGAACCTGAATAATTCTGCAAAAGCATAGATATCACTTGATCTTAAGTGCCTGAAGTGATCATTTCCTGCTCAATTTCCTCAAGACCAATCTAATTCACGCTCAGGTCAGTACATCTGGCAGCGTCAGTTTCTGTAAATCTGCCACTGAAAAGAAAAATGTAGTCGGCATAAAAGAAGAGAGGAAAAGAATATGGAGAATATGTTTATATCATGAAGAAA
The DNA here is from genome assembly GCF_027409825.1 of Scomber japonicus. Lineage (NCBI taxonomy): Eukaryota > Metazoa > Chordata > Actinopteri > Scombriformes > Scombridae > Scomber > Scomber japonicus. The sequence goes on along the minus strand of NC_070599.1, from coordinate 19,144,683 downwards.
TAAAACATCAGTCTCTCACCAATCTAAAAGATAGCCAGTCTGAGTGACAGTGGTTGAAGTCTCCATCCATCTCTTTGGGCAGCTGTTGTTTGTCTACATGCTGCTGGAGGACTGTTGTTCCTCGCACCATGTGGACCTAGACAACACAGGACAGGATGAGACAAATTAAGGACACATTGCGACAGAGTTAGGGTCTTTTTTTTAATGAGGCATGAGCTTAAGATATTAAGGGTATAATACTGTAGCCCTGAGCATACCTTAGCTAAGCAGTGGTTTTGTAGCATTTACTGTAGACTTTAAAAACCAATAATATTTTACAATGACAGCTAAAAACCTTTGTTCCTAAATGGTTTTTGTTGGCATTTTTGTTGGCATGTTCTCCTATTAAACTCAGATCACCTGCATTTGTTAACTTATTAACAGGAATAGAAACACTTACTACTAAGTACAAAACCAACCCCAAGAATGTAAGATGTAGAGCCAACATCTGTTTTTTTTCTTTCTAACACTGTTAATATCTTTTGGGCGGGATTTCCCTTTAACATGGAAGGTTTTTAACGCAAATACAAACCACATGGCCAGAAGAATTTTCTCATGCGTGTGTGAAAGAAGGAAAGAAAGAAACATTTTGTTAAACAATGAAAGACAATGAGCTGAATTACTAGAGAAATCTCAGTTATTTGCAAACTCGAGATCATCCAAATGTATTTAAATCAGCCTTATTTATATTCAAGCACCAGGAGAATATTTGCTACAACAAAGAGCTACAGACATCCGTCAAAATCCAGCAAGGAACAGAAACAAAGCATGATTTATAAAATGTTCCCCTTGTATATTTTGCATTTTAAACCTTATAGGAGAGCAGTTATCCCTGTTGTTATGATAAAAGGAGTTTCAGCAACTTTCATTTGTTTTTCATAATGTTTCCACACACTGTGTTTTAACATTTACATTTTGCAACTATCTGAACTAAAAGGAATAAAATGCTGTGTGTGTCTTTGTTGGACCATAAAGTGTAAACATGTGATTTTTATGAAGTCACCTCTGCTCCTTCTAGATTATGAGAAGGGCACTCCTGCTGCTCCTCCACCAAAACCAGAACAGATCCAAGACTGTCAGGAACCAGCACCTAGAACACACATGAAGACACACATAAAGACACACACACACGCACACAGTAACACATGTGCTTGAGCTACATCTGCAGGCAACTTAAATCAAACGAGCAAAGGTTTAGCACATTTGACTAAACAATGATTTTTTTTCTGTCTCACCTGGAACAATTTAAGTGCAGAGAAGGAGAGAGTGGAGGGTGGAGAGCGTCTGCAGTCCATTAACACCGTGAGACCTTTTTCTTTGGCTGCAGGCCTGATGAGGATGGATGGAGAGAAGCGGATGTAGGGGTTAAAACAGGGGCAAACAGAAGTTAGAAGAGAAGAGTTGTGCTCTGGAATGAGACTTATGTGATCCGAAAAATAACTGCACTGTAAATGCCTCCAAAATTATATAATTAATTTAAAACTATTTATAGTACGTTTTAAAGGATGGCTGCAGTCCTGTAATTTCTTCCCAAACCTGTTATGGACGTTTTGTTCTGACTTGCTATGAGCCTGAGGTAAACTGGAAATCTTAAGAGATGTTTCTTAGACTTTGACTAAGTTTGTTATGGTTTTCACAGCTTTCTGGCACATGTTCTGTTTGTGTAGCCCCACCTTTTGCTATATTTGGCAAACTCAGCAAAAAGCAAGTCAAATCAAATGCAGCACATTTGACTAAGCAGGTTTCTAAAACAGTGGGGTAACAATAAAAAAATTACTCAAGTCAAAGTAGACCTGCAGCTGAATCAGAGACAACAGAGATTTTATATTACTGAAGGGGGTAGTGGGCAATGAAATATTATCCCAAAGGAATTACTAAAACTATCAAACCACTGACAATGTATCTCTGAAGCAAATTCTTTGATTGGAACCAAATGCAGTCTTACCGTGTGATCCTGTAGTAGCAGGCCAGGACCCGAGCAATTTCCTCCTCACAGAAACCTTCGTCTGATCCATCTGTCTCTGTGACAACCAAAGCACGTCCCAACCTGTCCACTGTACCTGTGGTTGGTAAACATAAAGAATTCTGAGATGAGGCCAAGAGAAAGTTGCTGCATGCCGAGACTGATTAGACATTATATTAGTTAATTTGTTTTATAAATCCTATAAGCTCAATGGAATCATCCACTTTGGTTTGGGATAACAATGTTTTTTGGAATTACAATCCCATAATACTTTAGGGGAAGTTTAATGCTAGCATTAAGTCAGCAAGTTAGCTGTGGGCTACACCTTGAGCCCTGTTATTTTGTTGCCTATTTCTCAAATTTGCACCATGAAAAGTAAGGTTGAATTATTTACACTGTTGCAATGGATGTACAGATAAAAACTATTGGATTACTTTGAAAGTTGTGAAAAGGTGATAATTGTAAGGCATGATCTTGTTGTAGGTTGTAAGGAGTTTCTTTTCCCTTTAATTTCTAACAAGATTTATGGACATTTTGTGATGCTAAAGAAGAAAACAGGGGTGTGATTTTTGATCAGGCGCTAAGGGTTAAAGAGCTATTGGCCCACTTACTGTACGTAGGTGAACAGGCCTTCAGCAGCAAAGAAATCAACAAAGTCACACATTTACAAGACTAACTGCAAAGGCTCTCCATATACTCGAGAGTTTTTAGGCTGACTAGCATGACAATGAGGCCTGTAAAATACTTGCCTGTCAACTTCAGCTTCCCTGACTGGAGAAGCGCAGTGTCCAGTTCTCTCAGCAGAGGAGGGTCTTTAGGTGTAACGCCATTTAGTTGGTCAGGACATACCTCTGCTGTCCCTGACTCCTCATTTGAGTGGTTAAATAAGGATGTGCCTGATTGACCATTACAAGCAGATTCAGCTTTTGTCTCTGTAAAGAGATACAAAGGTTAAATACAATATTCTAAAAGGTATTTTAGGACATGATGTTCATGCATTAAATTTCAGCTTTCCTCCCACCTGCACTGCTTTTCTTTGAGTTGTCTGTCCCCTCATTCGTCGATGTGCATTCTCCATCAAGTTTATATGCCTGTTCTTCTGTCTCTGATTGTTTTTCTTCTGTGATTGGGAGTTGTGTTGAGGCAGAGCCTGTGGTGGGACTTGGTTGAGGAGCTTTACCCTGCAGTTTTAAGACCCTTTGGTTTGCACGGCCACCAGACCTAGCCCTCCCTTTGGCCCCCCTTCCCTTCCTCTTCCTCCTTAAGACAAAGCACAGGAAGGTTTTAATGAAGTACAAAATATAGTTAATAACTATGCTGTTCAGACAGAGTGTGTTCTTCAGTGTGTGTCTTTCATCATTGACTACAGGCCTATATGTGTCTAAGTTCAGACAACCTGTACCTTGTGCACCAAGGTTTACACCTCAGTGTTACTGATCTGTACTTTCATATGTAAGTGTGAAAATACAATACAAATAAGAAGAAAGAGTGTGGTGCCCCATAAGAAATAAATCTTTACCTTGGTACTCTGAATCCTGCACTTTTTACTTCCTTTCCTCTGGGACACACTCTGTTCTCGTTTTTTCCTTCATCTCTTTCTTCTGTCACCTTTGCGTTGGATGAACTCTTCATTTTAGTTTCACTGTTAGTTTTCTCTCCACCTGTTGAACCTCCAGTGAATGGTCTTTCTGGTGCATCTGATGTTGGGGTGGTGGCATCACTGTCTCCGCTCACTGTTTTGTCTGTATCCTCAAAGACAGAGTCCGAATGAGATCCTTGATCTGAGTGACCCTCTATAACATGCCCAACTTTGTGGTTTGTCATGTCAAGGATCTCATTTGTGACCGAACTATCACCACTTTCACATTCTTTACTTCTATGGTCATCTCTACATGCCTGTGTGACACCATTAGTCTCTCTCTCCTTTCCCACGCCAGGCCTCCTCTCTTTAAATGGGCCATCAAAATAAAGCCGGTGGTTTTCCAGGCCCCCAGAGTCTCTACTTATTTTATCTCCTTCATCTGAGTCATGAACAGAAGAGGAGTAAGACCGCCTTCCTCTGCTTGGTACAGTGACTCCTGTTGGAGGCCTAGGCGATAACACATCAGCTTTGGGGGCCACCGCATCTCTTTTGGCCCCAAGGACAGCACGAAAGCTGCCAAATCCTTCCATTCTACTATAACCCCAAGCTTTTCCTTTCCGGAGTTTGATGGCCTTACCTCTCCTACACAGAGGCAAAGTCTTTGTCTTACAGATCCCATGCATCTCCAGGTATCTCTGCCTCGGGTCAACCCCTCCGTCAGGACCACCTCTGGGCTCCAACAGCTCTACATAGTCCCCGTCCAGCTGTGGGTGTCTTGCTGTCCGCCCGAGCCCATCTTCGCTGCGTCTTCGCCTGGGTAGAGCAGGCTCGGAGTCCAAGCCATCTGGTAAATCATCATCCTCTTCCTCATCCCAGGACCAGGAGTCCAGCTCTCCAGATGATGAGCCACCCCAGCCCCCAAGGGTACTGCCCCCCTCACTAGGTAAGCGGTTGGGTATGGAGCCCTTGTGGTTAGACATCAGGCCCAGGTCTTCAGAGGGGTCATGGATGAATTTGGGGTAGACAACCTCCTTCCACGGAAGGCGTACCACACCATCACATGTACTGACCAAGCAGGTGTCAAGACCTCCTCCAACTGTGGGGAGACAAGAGGGGATTAAGAGTAAAATACAACATTGTTTGGTGCTTAAGCCAAGTTAATGTCAAGTTACTCAACTTAAAAATGAAGACACCAACGTCAGCTAGATGGAAAACAAAGTTTGAAATTTGTTAGCTCCTCCTTTAACCCTGTTGCTAGGTTTTCCACTCTACCCTCTAACACAATATATCAATCCCATCTCTTGTTGCCCTTCCACATGCCATCCCTTGCTTATAAAGTTGTCTCCTCACATCTGTTTTCCCTGTAGTCTTCTTCACAGTTCAAGCTGGAAGGCTTTAACCAATTTTCACTGAAAAACCTTATGGTAGACATAATCCTGGATTACATTAACCTCGCAGACCATATCCTTACTTTTAACCTTTTAACATTTTGACGGAAGTACAGGGCCTTACCTTCCCTCTTGTGGCCCCGCTCTTTGTTGACACTGTGCAGCCACTCAGTGGTGAACACAAGAGGGTGTTGGGACTCAGGTACCAAGATTTCTTGGACAGTGCGTCCCCCAGGGGCTAAACATTTTAGGGCTAGTCGAGGACAGCGTGTAGAGAAGGGCACCACCTGCAGGTAGAAGTCATTGCTGCGCAAGAGCCTCCAGTCTAGTGTGGAGAGCTGGACAACCACTTTTTCGCCCAGACACAGAGGCCAGCCGGAATGCAGAAACAGGCAGCCCAGGTACTGAGACTGAAATGCAATGTAGAAAAAGAAAAGGAGAGGCAGAAATTGCATTAAATGTATAAGTTACACAACTATCCACCATCTGCATTTAAATTAAATCTTATGTGTCAAGTCTTCTCTTTGTACCTCTTGTGTTGTGTAATCACTGCCCTTTTGAAATCTTGCCTTTCAGAGTCCCCTCCTGCCAAAAGTTATTTAATGCTCACTCACAATCTGGCCCTACCATTCACAAACCGGAGCCTGCATGAGCCAGTTGGAGCCCTCCTGCATGTTTGTGTTTGGCTGCGATATTCAGATGAGTTGAGTTTCTAGAACTGATACCACATCAGTCAACAGTGTTCAAAATCTCTTGCCAACTTGACAAAAGCCAACACCACAAACAAATGTCATGACATGTGACTCATACAGTGTTTTCAAAGTGTAAAACTGCTTAGCTAGCATGACACAGTGAGAAGAATCTAGATAGCTGCAGAGTCAATGCGAGTCACACAGAAACATGCAGATGGCCAGCTCTTCACAACAGCCAGCCACTGTTAAAGCATTCCACCATTTCATAAGCTCTGCAAAACTGAGGAAATCAATCTAAATCATGCACACTAAACAACACGGGTCTAAATTTAGAATTTCCTATAAAGGAGTAGTGAAGCTCATTTTAGAGGAGAGAAGGCCCCCCAGTGTGAGCCTATGCACCATTAATCTACTGATCTATGTAGGAAAATACACCTTCATCCAAATACTATTCCCACCTAAATCAATCTTGTGTTGTGTCTAATATCCTCTCTCTCTCTTTCATAGTCTGAGGTATGAAACTCACCCAGAAGCTCTCTCTGCTGTTCCCAGTCACATCTAATCGACTGACACAAGGCTGCTCCCTCCCCCCTACATACCCTCCAGACTCACGAGACGTGATCGAATTATATTCCTGATTCAACCTCTCTTCCATCTTCTCTACTCTAACTCTCTGCCCCTTATTCAATTTCTTCCCTTCATGCCTCTCTCCTGTCTCTTTGCATGTCTGTTCTCTTGCAAAGTGGCAAAGTTTCATTCTGATATCTGTCAGGGTGAATATTTGCATTATAAAGCATGCTTGACTTTTGCTCTTTTAAAAAGTTTGTCTGTTTTGAGTCAGCCCACATTCTGTAACTCTCTGTCCCCTCCAACCCCCCCCCCCCCCCCCAACACTCCCTCCTCCTCCAGCTCCTCCTCCTAATACTTCTTCCTCAATGTACCCCAGTGTTTGCTCCTTCTTCACCGCCTCCCATTTCTCAACCATTCCTCAATCAGCCTACTATAGTCTGCGACTTCCAGCATCTTCTCTTTTTTCGGACACACACACACACATACACACACACACACGCACATGCAAGCACGGTGAATGAAAGCCATGTTCATTCTCTCCTTCCATTCCACTCCAACCGCTTCTCTGTTACTCACTCTCGCTTTCTCTCACAGCAGTAACACACTCACATATGGAAGGAATTAACATCATGACTCACAGTCTAACTCCCGTCCCAGGCAGCTCCACTCAACGACAATGAAAACATAGTTTGCTCACAATGCATGTGCATGTGTGTGTGTGTGTGTGTAAGTCTAGGAAAACTGAAGAGGGAAATATGAGACAGTTCTAAGCCTGCCAGCTTGTGCTAAACAGCGTGTGTTGTTTATCTTTGTCTAACGGAAAGTAAAATAAAAGGAATGTTGTTCAGTGTAAACCACCAAGCTTTGATTTACGCACATGTTGCATCTTAGTTGTGTGTGTGTGTGGAAAGCAGAAAGTGCGAGAGACTGATGTGAGGACACAAAGTGGAAGTTGAATGATTGCACAATGTTTACATAGTGTATCCTATGATACTATTTCCATATATTTGTTTTTGAGCTTGTGCTTAACAACCAGTAATCCTTTACTTATGCTTCCCTTCACTGTATTTCACGCCTCTCTGTCTATTCAGTGGAGCTTCCAAGGCAGGAAACTACCTCTGCAGGTCACAGCGGCTGGTAAATCTCAAATTTCACCAGCCACGTTCACTAATTCAACTGTTCAGCGAATGTTTTAGAGCTGACTCGACCCTCCACAGTGAAGTTAGTAAATGTTATAGGGTCACGCATGTGTCAAATTATGCGTGCTATGAACTCTCTTTGCACTGGGGTCTTCATGCCACCAGTTACTGTGACACTCATTAAATTCATAATGTGGTGCTGCACTGGTGTCAACAATGTACATAGCTGAGACTTAAAGGGACTTGAGATTGACTTGGCCTTGCATGCGCTGAGGGACTTTACTTACTTAAGTTATGACTACCTTAAGATTTTACTTGACTTGATATTTAAAAGTGGAAACATTCAAGTCAGATGGTCTTAGCCAAACACTTTGCGCATTTACTTTAAGTATACTGGTAGTGTTTTGAATAAACTCTGTCTTAATATGAAGTCAAGCCTTATGAAGCCTTGTGACCGTCTTGTCCTTTAGGACTTGAGACTTGATTTCTGACTTTGTTTCAATTGACTTGAGACTTGACTTGAAATCGCCCTAAAACACTTTAAAACATGTGAAACTTTCATGAAGACTCACTTAGACTTATCATTTAGAACTTGAGAGATGACTGAAGACTCTCAGTTGACTTGAAATGTGACTTGAGAATTGCTTTAATGACACATGAGACTCGGCTTGGGTTTTACCCAAAACAGAAACAAGTGAAGCCTTGTGAAGACTTAAGACTTCATATTGCTTTGCTGTATCAGTTGACTTGATGTTTAAAATCTGAAGCCTTATAAAGACTTGAGACTTTTCCATCAGAACTAGAGGCTTGACTTAAAAAAAGCTAAAACACAAATTAAGCTTTAAGTACGTTTATGTACTATGTAACTTTGACATAACTAGAGACTTGCTTTGGATGTCTCAGCTGACTCTGTCTTTCCTCAAAAGACAAGTGAAGTCTTAATAAGACGTGTGACTTTCCTTCAATCTCTTGACTGTCCGATAAGCTAAACAACAGCTGTCAGCACACACACACACACGCAGACACACTTAAAAATGACTTGATGGGCCATTTTCTCCAAAAGATTAACATTCATTAATTAGAATCAAAGCATTAAAAGCTGGTACATTTCTCACTCTACACCTCTTGAATTTGACAGATGAATCTGCTCTGATTATACAGCTCTGTGTGTGTTCTCATCTACAGTGTTTGCAGTTTGGAACTCACACAGGCATGCTGCTGGAGTTTGTGCAGGAGGTGCTTGGCAGGAACAAAGTAGTCCAAGAGGTAGCGAAGACTGTCATGTTGATAGGTCGACTCCAGGACAGAGAAGACCTGGACAAATATGTAGAAGGGGTGGGGGTATGGTGATTAGCACAAATGTTGCAGACTTCATAAATCATTGCTCTCACTGTGAAAACCTTTCTTCTTCATATTATCAGCTTCTCATGAAGTAAGAGCAGTCTTTGTTTAAGCTCCACCGCCTTGCTTTCTCGACTGTGTCCAATGGATTTCGGAAGGGTTTCGTTTGCCCAAGAGTGGAAGAATTTCCTCGACTCAGACAGCATGTAATCAGAAATTCAAAACACGAAAATCACAAAGGCTGCTTCACTTGATCCATATTATTTCATCAGGCAGCTTTATTTTTCCGTGGCAGCAAAGGATTATGAATGGGAGCTACATGGCAACTTGGAACAAACCAATTAAAAAACTTTCATTACTTAACATAGAAAGAAGGGGTAGAAGAAATATGAGGATTTCACATGATAACAGATATGATTTTAGCATTTGTGATGCCAAGTTGGAGATATGAGATTTTTATCCAGCTGACCACTCTTTCCTACAATAAAAATTCAAAACAGTGAACGTGTTTGGCAGTACACATCATGTCAAAATCCTGGTTAGAGGAGTAGAGTTTGACTATAATTGACCAGATGGCTAGATTTTGTTTGTGTTGGCTTCTAGTAGTAGTTTATATCCAGAGAAGGCCATTCTATCAACTTCCCCACATACTCTTATTACATCCTTATCATTTAATTAAATCTGCATCATTTATATACCCATGTTTATTACTGTAAAGGCTGGAATTAAGTGGTGTGTGCTTGTGAGATCTACCTGGGAGAGGAGGGGCGGCGCTGTGCTCTCAAAGGGAGGATAAAGAGATGAGAGCGCCCCCTGCACGCAATCCTCCATTGCCTCCGAACCCTGTAGAGAGACAAAGATGGTAACAAAGGGTTAATCCATAAATGGACAGTGAGTCAACTCTAATGTCTGTGTTTGTGTTTAACAGCCGGCTTGTCTCGCCTCTTGTTGACACACATACACACACACGCACACAAATATACACACATACTCTACTTTCAAACTTCCTGTTCTATAGTCTGGGGAGTGTCAAACATTTCCTCTAAGGGCCAGTGAATGTAAAAACCCCCAGAACAAAAGAGTGAAACCACACGCTACTACTACTACACACACACGCTCACACACACGCTCTCACACACACACACACACACACACATACATACATACATACCATACATGCATGTGCAGACGTATGCACATTCACACACACGCACACACATACCATACATGCATGTGCAAAACACGTATGCACATTTACACACACACACACACACACACACACACACACACACACACACACACACACACACACACACACGTCATAACAGGGCCAGCCCGTGAGTTGGAGGGTGACAGAGCAGAGCATGCAACACATACAGTGTTTATTTTTCTACATGGCCTGTTGGCATGGCAACCTGCAACTTTTTCTCTCTCTTTCCTAACCTCTCTCTTTCAGTCTGCCTCCCTCCACACTTCCTCTTAAACCTACCATCTGCTTCTCCTCTCAGTTTTTTTTTTATTCCTGTAGTTGCTCTTTCTTTCCTCGTCTCTTTTTTTTCATACCCAACTTTCTTTGTTTCACCTCCATCCGACTCTCTGAATGTCATCTGACAACAATTATGTCGAGATTCTCTTCAACAGTCGACATATTGTGCTGAATAACTACAACAACTGAGGGGATGGATAGAAAGCCATGGGAGAGAGAACACAGAATGGGTAGAACAGAGTGTACGGAAAAAGAGAAGAGCGGCTAGCGAGGGAGGCCAGGAGGGAATGAGCTGGTGGTGGTGTGAGAGGTTTATGGAAGAAGACCTAGGTTCAACAGAATTGAAGAATTATTTTTGAGGTTTGTTTATATGTACAGAGGGGGCTTGGGGTTAGCCACAAAGGATGATAGAATGAGTACCAAAAACAGGAAAGTATTTGTAGTTTTTCTGAGACAAAGTTACGCAACTTAGTCTGAAATGTCCTATTAAAATTAATTCACATGAAGGTTAAGACAAATGTCAAGAATTGTTATTTTACCAAAGCATGGAAGAAAGAAGGAGAAAATGGAAATGTAGGAACTGAAGAGAACAAGCATTAAGGTGGAAAATAACAGAAAAAAGGGGGCCACTGGACTGGAGGCCGCTTTCTGAATGGAGAGCTGAGAACCAAAGAGGAAAGTGTGAGACTTAATAACAAGACAGACCACTTAAAAAAGTCACATCAGATCTACAGTATAACTCTGGCTGGAGACCTGCTATGCTGAGGTAGTTCAGGGTCATTCACAGGAGATGATCCATCTTGTGTCCTTATCCACTCTCTTGGCTGCAAAGCAATTGTTTTCAACTTTCAACTTTAGTCGTTATGGCACCAACAACATTGGGCTCAAAATCCTGAAGATTTGTTTTTCATTTTGGTTGGGAGGTATATGGCAAATTGGAGGGAACAAAAATGAAATGTTGCATAAGTGTTACTGGTCATCTGGGTTTCAGTGAACAAAACCACTAGATTTTTTTGGCAGCCACACAGTCTGTAAAATGCTTATCTTAAAAGGACATAAGAATTAAGTACTAAATTAATTCCTTATTATCTTAAAAAAGTAAAAGTTCTGTCACCTATAGTTTCTGAGCAGTTAACTTTTTGAAAAGTCATTACATTGAAACAAGACAAAAAAAAGTGTGGGTGCGCTTCATGCACCATGGAAACCAGTTTAATCAAGCCACCCTATTAGAAAATATGAGCTTGTTTATTTAAGACAAAGACTAAATTAAATAAGTGGTGATAACTAAGTAAAAACAGACAATTGAAGCAGACGTGTTATTGCATAATGCTCTATTGGAGATGTTTCTTACTCATGGTTTAAAGTCTCCAACAGTGCTCTCTCAATTAAACGCAACACAAATCTTGCAATATTTGAAAAAGGATTTCAAGTCGGTTATATTAAAGCCTGTGTAAAGAAGACATACTGTACATCCTGTATACAGGAGGAGGTGTCTCAGTGCATAGATGATGGTAAACATCAGTCAGTCAGAGGGTGTGTTGTACTAGGTGTGTAGTGGTTGTAAAAGAAGCTCAAACTGCCTTCTGGCTCACTGACAGAACATATTTAGTGTAGTAAAAGCACAGCGGGTGGTTCGGGGGATTGCAAGACAAGCCAGCAGGAGCTTCCTCTTACTAAAACCTTTTTAAAGCATCCCCCAAGACGTGAGTTAATTCAATATGACACTAATTAAATGCTAAAACTCATTGCTGATGTGAGAGTGGTGTCATTTTAATGTATAAATGTTTACTCAAGACAAAACACGTTGTTGTATGAATCTAAGATTGAGCTCGACTGGGCCGTGCCTGTTTTGCATGAGCTTCATCTGACTCAATAGAGCTTCTCAGTATCAAATATGAGGTTTGTGTCAGAAAGCAGTCAGACAACAATGTACCATTCACTGAGCTTCATTACTTAAGCATTGGTACAAATGGGCTACTCAAGATTGGAGAGCTTATCTGAAACCATATTTTACACACATTAGCTGCAATTTTATACCAACTCTTTTGTTGATATTGAGACTGGCAGACAAGCTAGAATCATTGTAGCTTACTTAGTGTCAAGCTAACTCGCCTGCAACAATATTTGGTTTGGACGTGTGATGAACGATTCTATGCCACCAGAACCTTTTACCCTTTTTTTTCATTCAACATTGACTCTCTTTGTGTATGCATGCCTGTATACACAGTTTTCAACAGGATACACCAGTGATAATATCCAAAGAATGGAATTTCAGACAGGCATCACAATATACTCAGACTGATGGAAAAGAGTGATGATGCTTTTCTACCAACCTACAAAATCCTGTAAGATTGCTACTGCTATGTCATATGTTTAGTCAGGGTATCAGATCAGGATGATTTATGTAGCTATACTTTACTCCCATCTAACCTATAACCTAGCTTAAAGTAACAGTATATATAATGCAATTCACAGACCCATGCATGCCCATAAAACAAAGCCCTGATTAAATTTGCAAACTAAGTTACATTTCAAAGAGACCTTCATGGAAAACCTGGTGCCTCCTCTTTAAGGGACTATAGGTATAATCCACTTACTCTTCAATCGAACACTTAATGCTAATGCACTCACATGTCTTACTTAAAGTAAGTCACTTTGGACAAAAGCGTCGGCACATATGTAATATAATGCAATGCATCTGGAATCAAGGTTTTGCATTAATCTTACAGTTCCCAGCAAATGCGTTCTTTTTGAGACCTAACTGTGCACATGTGATTTCCAAAGACAACCAAACTAGGAAGATCATGAGGGACAGACCTCAGTTGGGAGCCTGACAGGAAGCATGTCAGCTTATTTTAGAATTAGAGCCTTTACCACAAAAGTCCCTACTTAATAAATAGACTTGTTTTTGAGTGATACCTTACTAAACACATGTCACCATTCTGGAGCAAAGTGAACATCCTCATTTTCTGCAGAAGGGAAAGTACTGCTCAGACTAAAATGATATATTTTACTATATGGGTTAAATGTATATAAAATGAAAAAAAAAAGTACGAAAAAAAAAGAGTACAAAATAGTTTGTGGTGTGAAAAGAGGTTAAATGTCAGTAGATGTGCACTGGCAACTTCAAGTTTCCACATCACACTTGTGTAAGCTGCATACTGGACCATTATTGGCTCCCAAACTAGTTGTGATGTCACAAATCATACCCCTAAGTACATGCCTTAAACCTGGATTTTCTGTGAGTGAAACTTTCCACTTCCAGCAGATGAATGTGAAAACAATCCTCTGGTGCCAAACTCTGCACATGCATCGTTCTGCACAATGAAGCTCAAACACCCAAGCATAGGCATAAGAAGAAAAACAGATTTTTCAGTGGAGGGGGACTCCTTAAAAGTCACCGTGTAACAGAAGTTCCATATTTGGGTTGCATGATGACAATCAAGCAAACTCCATCTGCTGAGGAGGACTGTGAGATGTGGTTGAAAGTTCTGGTCAAGAAGTACGAGGTGGACCATTTTTTTGTTTCTTTTGTCATACTGTATGAGGAATAAAACAACTAACTCCAAGCTCCCATGTGACTCTAAGTTGTTTCATGTTGTTTTTGTTCACTAATTTACAAATCGACAAAGCGTCAGGTTCACCACAGTTTATATCTGCTAAATGCTCTGGCACCAAACAATGTCAACACTGTCACACTCACTTTTCCACTGTTATTTACAGTCAATAGTGTGTGTCTGTGGAAAAGTGTGTGTGTGTTCACGTAGCACCTACAGTAGTGTGTCGGTAAGGGGCGGTAAGCATGAGTGTGCATCCTCTTTTTTGTGTTCTGAATATGGACAGACTGTACGGAATAAAGGTTTGTCATTTTTGCGTCAGACTTCCTGTCTTTCTCCCCAAGCTGAAACGGAAGAGGCAACGGTAGTCGTCCAAAACAGATGCTTGACGCAGAGAGCAAAATAGAGACAGTGTCAAGTCTTGAAAAAAAGAAAAAGGTAATCAAAGAGAGAGAGAGAGAGAGAAAGAAAGCAAGAAAGTGGAAACTCATGTGGCTTTGTAAAATACTGTATATAGCACTTGAACTGTCTTTCAAGCCAGTCCAGCTTATTGACGCATGAGTGAAATGAAAAACTGATTGAAAGAGAAACAAAGTGACAGAGAGACATTGAGAAAACTATAGAAAGGGAGATCTTAGACTAAAAGAGGAAAAAAAGAAAAGACAGAGAAGGAGGAGGCTGACCAGTGGGAGAGATCGATGGGAAACAAGAGCAGCACCAGCCATGATAGAAACCAGATGTAGACCCCAACAGTATGCGAAGGACAGAGAAAGAGAGGAAGGGAGATAGAATAGAAAGAAGCCAGGAGAAGGGTGGGTGGGTGGATGGGTGGGGGGGCTGATAGAAGATGACATGAAAAATTAGAAAGAATGCAACAGAGAAAGAGGGATCACAAAAGAAAAAGAGGGGAGGTATGGAAAGGAGACAGGGATAAAGAAGCAGACAGAGAAAGGGAAAAGAGAGGATGAGGAAAGAGGAGAGCCCTGAAACTGATTTCCTTTCCTAAATCTTCCTGTATAATCTAACTTGACATACAGTAGGTCAAACAGCTTGCCTGGATGTTTTTTACGGATTTAAGCACCATAGACTGCTGCCGAGGCAAGTTTCACACCAGATGAGATCTCACACAACACTTTATCCATTCATTGTTTCTTATTTGAATAGTATGCAAGGTACAAGAAGGGTATCATGAGAAATGAGACGGAGTGTGGCAGTTTGACACATTTGGTGGTGTAACTGGTCTTTTTGGTGACTGAAATTTCCTAATGTAAAAAAGTAGCTTTAAAGCAGCTATAGTCAATATTTCTATGATAACAATGAATCACAACTTTACTGTTTTGGGTCACTCCCGCTGCTCTCATCTACACTACTTTCGGTGTCAGCAGGCAGTTTTTCCAGCAACAAAGCTCTAAAAACTGACTTTAAGCTATATATCTGGCACTGAACAGCAAACTGATAAACTTAGCAACTAGCTGGTGAACATAATAGAGCATTTAACAGCTTAAGAACCAGATATTTCCCTCAAGAGCTGGTGGAGACCAAAACGGAGCTAACCCTGAAATTTGTTTGGGCAAGAAACAGGAGGGTTAACTGACAATCAAATGACAAAAGCAAGCTCAAAGAGACCACAACTACTTAATTTGGTATTAAAATTGAAAGTAATCACACCTTATTTGCCAGTAATAATCCTTACTTGAACAGAAAAACTATGTGCGCACAACTACGGTAAGTTTGGTGGCTAAAAATTAAGCCAGGAATTTGTTCTGGAAGCTGCAAGCCCAAATGCTGCAGGGCTCCTATTTTGGCCTAGTGGTTACACTCGGCATTGCAGGATTACATGATGCAAAAAGACCTTTTCCTACATACAATCATTTCAAAAGGGAAAAGGCAGAATAAATTTTTGAGTATCACAAGCACACCAAAATGCATAGTCAGGATTTTATCCATGCCAACATCAGGGATATCTGTAACAGCCGTATCATTGGCTAAATCTATGCCATCCATTTATTTGGAAAGCCTGCAGGAAGTTAGCTGGCTCGGTCAGAGGAGGTTGGCAACTTTCCATTTCTCAGCAATTAACTTAGTGAGTACATTGTCCTTATTATTGATAAAAACAATGGCCAAAACTACAAAAACAAAGTCCAAAGTTTAGTTTCTTGATCACATTTTCTATATATTCTGTATTTTTACAACAAAGTATGATAGAAGTTATGCTGAAATGCAAATTAAAAATGAAGTCAGAAGCCTCTTGGATTCCTAATAAAGACTCTTATTCGATGCCAACATGCAACAGACTGCAGTGTTGAAAAGTGGCCATCCTTTTTCTGCCTGCACTGTATGTGTCAGAGTGTCTCGACAATCACAGGAAACTCAGTTAAAGAAAGATTCCTGTGATTGACAACATAGCTGACCCCGTCTGGACTGTTTTAGTGCTGTTATCTCCACCCGCCTGGTACTCCAAGTAGATTAAAACAAACACAGAGGATCATTTGTTAACTTTCATGAGACTTTTTTTTTTTTTTTTTTAATCTTGCCAGATTCAAGGACTGGTACATCCCATTGGAGTTTCAAAATCAGACAGACACACAGAGGCAATGGAAATACCCTCTGCCACAAATTATTGGCAATATGTCCAGTTGTGTGTGTGAGTGTGTGTGTGTGTGTGTGCATAACTGTTTGCTGATGCATTTTAACACCTATGTGCATGTGTTAGCAGCCATGTTTGTCCCTGAGTGTGTGTGTGTGTGTGTGTGTGTGTGTGTGTGTGTGTGTGTGTGTGTGTGTGTGTGTGATTGAATTCGTTCCTCTTGTAGTGTTTTTATGTACTGGGCAAATGTCGGTTGGATGATTGTTCACGAAAACAGCTGATGCAGTCACTCTAATGAGCTTGATGTAACAGTGAAAGAATTTTAACACTGCTGTGTGATTTTGTTGTGATTTTATGCGGTTTGTGTGTACATCTGTTGCTGTTTTCCATCCTAAACTTTCCCAATTGGCTACTGAGGAGGATGAATTGGTACTGCACATGTTCTTCCTGCCCTGAAGTCCATGCCATGCCTTGTTCCTCTTTCTCTCTTTATATTTCTCTCCCTCTCTCTCTCTCTCTCTCTCTCTCCCCCCCTTTTCTCCCAGGTCCAATGTGGAAAATGCGGCATCACTGAAACCACTGCTGCTCCCATCCAAGTCTCCTAAAATAAAAAGTAACCCTACCCTCCTCTTTTATTCTGCTCTTTCCCTCTCCAGCGCTCCCTTTCTCTCTACTTTTTTTCTCACTTCCTCTCTCTGCCAAACTGCTCCACCCTACAGGAGCGGGAACATGATCTAAATCTTTTTTTCTGTTTTGTTAATTCCTTTCTTTCTTAATTCAATTTACCTCCTTATATATGTGGATGTGCTTGCCTGCCTGACTCATCTTTCTGTCTCTGCATCTCTGTATGTCACTGATCACACCATGTGTGGGTGGAGATGGTAAACAAAATCCCCAGAGATGCAACAGAGGGTTTATTCTCTTTCTTGGAGCCCCTAATTCCCTCTACAAGTCGACCACAAAAAACATCCAACGTCGCACAACTTAAATCATGTCATTATAACTTGCTGCCACTGGGATTTGACAACTTTGCAAGCTATTAAATGAACTGCTGACTTATCTTCCCATGCATGCCTCCGTGAGAAGTGATGAAAAGATATATAGAAGTAATGCTATTTCAAGTTTTGAAAGCACATATGGATGCCTGGATGAAAGTATCCTACATTGAAATCTGTAACTGAATTCATAAAGAAAAACTTTAAAATGTCAAGTTACCTTTAGTCAAAAACATGAAACCCTATGATAACATCCTAACATAAGACTTAAAAAATTAAAATAATGGCACGTGCACTTTGAGTACTTTGAAGTTTGGGAATATTTTTGGGATGCATGGCTAAAGCCTGAACAATAACAGACTATCTTCTTTATCTAGAAGATGATTTTTTAGCCTTTCCCGGACAATCTTGGACTTTCCATGGCTTAAAAAACAGGGGACTTACCATGACTTCAGTCGGGAATTCCTACATAGTCCTCAGCTCTTTTCCTGGATTCGCTTCCTCTCCGCATTCTCCGCAAAAACTTTCTCCCTTCTGTTATCACCAAAGTCTTATTTCACAGCCTCCGTTACTTCCTTTAGCTGAATTCAGTGCGTAAAAACAGTCCGTCTCTCTCCCCCGGCCTTACACTCTCTGCGCTGTATTTCCCAGGCTGGGAATGTCCAAGCTTGAAATCCACCCCCCCCCCCCCCACCTACCCAATCACCCCCCTCTCTCCGTCTGCCCGGCAGTCCCACGCACTCCCACTTCCCTCTCCTCCTCCTCCTTCTCCTCCTCTCACCTAACAAGAGCCCCACAGTCCCTCTCAGCACTCAAACTTTCCATTTTTACCCCCAGAGTAACTTAAATGAATAGACAATAATAATTAAAAAAAACCCGTTACCCCACCCAGGGCGGCGTAATTGCAAAAAGAAACCTCTGATGTTTTATTGTTCGGCTAAAAATTGTACGTTATTTATACTCAGTGGGAGATAATTAAGTCTCTTTGTAATTAAGCATAATTTAATGAAAATGGTTGAGGCATGGTGTAAAATATTAAAATATTCTGCTGCTGAAGTGGGTCTGTTTCTATCTTCTTACAATAGAACCATAATGATAGGGAACAAACATGTTCATAATTGTATTTACAAATACTGTTTTTAGCAGGATGGATTGTGGAGTTTGTAAGCGGTCTCTTTTGCCAAGGAGTACTCCACCAATTTTGTATTTGACTCCTACAAAGCTTTCACCCTAAAAAAAAAAGTTTAGTTATAGCCTACAACATGCTTCTGATTAAATGGATGGTCAAACTCCATCCAGTCAGAGGTCAAGAGTTCCTGACCACGCTGCAAACATGCTGGCTCGAGGCTACTACAAGGCATCTCAGTATGTGACGCAGGCTTTCTGTTAAAAAATGTCTCCTTGTTACATTATCAGGGTTATTTTCCCAACCTTTCGACGGCCCCTGCTAGACTCCCATACAGTAGCTAATTAAACTTCTTTTTTTCCCAGGCTCCTCATGATGAGTAAACTGGTGTGAAAAGTCTGTGGATTGTCCCTTTAAAGCTTGCAAAAGATAGTCAGGCTTGACGGGAACACAAGATAAACCCTTATTACTGTGATTCAGGAAGTCAGGAAATAAACTATCTAGGGAATGAAATGGTGTGAGAGTAAGATTAACATCATATAGCACCTAAATTAAAAAGTTCAACTTGAGATGTAATGATCTGGTGTTTGACTTCATGGGAATCATACAGTAACAGATCTTTACCTAGAAGTTACAGTTAAATAAAAATGTTGAAAAGTGGTTATCCTAGTGTCTGTTGTCCTCAAATTTCTATCATAAGAAATTATATCATAATTTGAGGGGCAAACCAACCTTAAAGTCACCAACTCTATAAACAAAAGACTACAAAACTACCCTTAAGAAAGAAACGAAGGTATGTTTTACAGCTCTTTCTCTTCAGACCAGTAGACTTACAGTAAAGGAGTTTATATAATGGTGGGCGAGGCTTACTTGTTACTAATATATAAAAGTCACATTTTAGGTTTGAGGTGCCATGACTCACAGTTTCTTATGACTCCTATTGCTTTATTGCCCCATATTAGTGTCAAAGTGGTTGCTATAGCACTGCTCTTTGTGTTTAGACACAGCTACAATCGAGTGAGGGAATGGAGTAAAATTTGTACATAATAGTTCAACAGCACCTCCTAGTGGTCATAGTGAGATAATAATATAAAAAAGGAAGGGAACAAATCTTCTGTTGATAGGTGATCCACTGATGGGAGGCCTCTTCTTTAAGTTATTATTTAATTTTGTTAACAACATGAAATGCATAAAGATGGAGACAATCACAAGACTTTACTTCCTGCCAGCTTGACTCTCTTAGAATGGTTTGGGAAAATACGTATTGATTTCTGGTTTCGTGACATAAAGAACAAAGACTTTTTTTTCTGAGTGAGGGGGACAACGAGGTGATGGTGAACAAATGTAAAAATGGCATGCTGTGGTTTGAAAATATCTAATCAAACCTGACTCCTTACTTTTTTAAAATGTATTTTGAAAATGTCAGATGCATAGCAAGGACACCTGGCCAGAGGGACAGAAGGAACCATGTTAATCTCTAGATCTGTCTGCGTGTGTGTTCATCAATCTTGTATCTTAAGCTTAGTGTATATTACACATTCATCAATACTGTTGTGACTGCACTCATTGTTCACACTTGACATGTGTAATCCTTTTAGCTGAAAGGATTGCACCACACCTATTGTTTCATTTGTGTAATTGTGCTTGTTAGATTATTCTGTCACGTAGAGGAATTTAACTGACACGGTTCAACTTCATATTGGAAAGATATCATGATGCCACTATATGACCTGAGTGGGGAGTTCATAAACTTAAAGGTCCATAAGTGGTTGACAAATGTTTATTTCCATCATGATTCATTCCTTTCTGTTTGATTATTCATTATTAGCTGCTCAATTTGACAATCCAATCATTAAGCTTAATTAGCAAGGCCCAAAAAGTGGCTAGTTTGCATATTTTAGCATGTTATGATGCAAAAGCAAAATATGGAAATCTATTCAGTCTCTCTTATTTCAAGGTCAGCCAGATAATTACAGAATATGCATCATTTTCTGTTGTGTTGTTGTGTTGATAGCTCAGTTTTGCATTTCATATTTCCAAGGTCTTTCACACACATGTCAACTCTCTTTATATCTTCATACCTCCTAAGCCAACTTAAAAGAAAAATACTTTTGTTGTTGTTGATATTAAGATTAAAATTATGTATGATATCATTTCAAAATGTGTTAGGATTCTTAATAACAAACAAATGTGGTGTACCACAGAAGAAGTGCCAAAACTATTAGAGAAAAAAAAAGTTTCAGTTCAGATAATCTTATCGCTTGGTGCCACGTATCTCACAGAGACCTATACCTGAAGTTTTTATAGGAGAATGAATGCATTGCTTTGACAACTTTGGGTTCTGTTCCATGTTGTAAGCACAATGTTGCATCTTATATATTTCTCACTTGAAATTATAGGTTCCAATACATACAGTATATCTTGCTATATTATGGAAATGTGGATGTTTGGGTGGTGTAGAAATTCCCTTTTTGTACTTCATCAATAGCACCTATTGGGGAAGAAGGAGCTGGTTATGTAAGATATGTGAATGCATGTACTGCAGGACATGAAATGTAAGCCCAACTTGATTGGCAGATAAAGGTGTGGAGCTCCACTGAAGGCTGGTCTTTCATTAAGTGCTCTCTGCTGGTCATGCCTTAGTTGGAGTAATACTCAAGGGCAGACTCTTGTGGTCATTTGGTGAATTTCATGGACACCCAGAGCCACCTGTCACCCATGATGTATCTGCCAAACAGATGTTTTAACAGATTTGTAACGAAATGTTGCTGATTATGGATTTTACATTTTTGGCTCTTCATAACTATTCCATAGCAACAGGTTACAAATTCTACAACTGAGATATTTTTGACATTTTGAAACATTTATAAAGTGTTATCTTTATGACGTTATCTAGGACCACGACTACAACTAGCAGTTATTTCCAATACTGATTAATCTATCTGTCTATAATTTACCATGGTTGAGTTTACAAAATGTCAAAAACAATTGAACAAAAGCTCTGATGGAGTTCTGATGGAAAAGGTGATGGAAAAGTTCTGATGGAAAAGGTGATGTCTTGAAATGACCAACAGTCCAAAATTCAAAGACTTTCAAGAAGCACAGTGCTTACTATATAGTACTGCAATATTTATTTTGTCTTCTTAAGCAATGACCAACTAGGTAGTTCAGGGTCTGAAAAGTGAAGCCAAAGTGATGATGGCTATCAGGGAGCAACACTTGTATAGAGGTCTATGAGAAGATGACCGCACTTCTCACTTGATTTGTGACCTCAGTAAACACTTTCCTAATGAGTTTATCATCTCAATCACAAGTCTTCTTCAGTTCAGCATGAATGGTCATTTTGTAAATTGGGGTCCCATTTAATTTAAATTTGATAGAAAACAGGGGGCGTGGCTACATTGGGATTGGCATTGGTTGTAAACATGGCATGGCCTCTGATTTGAAGTTGCACTGTTGGAGTTGTGCGTCATTTTTTGTACTAAAGGACCCTCCAAGCAGTCAGATTAATCTTTCTGGTAAGTCATTTTGTTTTAATGGTCTCAAGGCCATTGTTGCTAGTGAAAATTAGCATTAGCATCAGCATTACCATAGGCTGTAAATGCATTGCGCTAACCGAACTACCAGCTAGCGTTCCCCTCTCTCATCCAAATATGATTACTAATTTGGTTCCAAAAATCCAACATGGCATCGGTCCAAATGCCAAAAGTCGAGTCCACAAACCACTAGTGGGCGTCACGGTGGCTACGACTGTTATTTTTATGCAGTCTATGATAGGCTAATGGCAAATTTTAAGTCTAAATTCACATATGAGATAAATAAATACACATAAATAATTAAAGTGAGTTAATGACGTGTGACTTTTGTGGGTCATTGTCAGTTGCTACTGTCTGTTTACGGCTATCTACTTTTTCCCTCCCAGTCATCCAGTAAGTGCTAAGGCCATACAGCCCAACTTGATCTTAAATAGAGTGGACCAGTAAAAAACATTGCATAATAACCTGTGTATAACTTTACTACAACAAGCTGTCTATTTACAAAACAGATGAACACCCTTAAGAGAAATTAGTGAAATGTACAATTTTGCACAGAAGCTGCTGATTGACAACATTTTGTACAATATTGAATACATGAATGGTTTAAATACGACCACAATTTATACAAATACCTAATACTAGGACTTGGATCAGAGCTACGCCGTCTCCAGATGTATTTTCATTATAATATATTTTCAGCATTTTTCTACAGTTCACAGGCAATATTAATGACACCAAGAGACCTAATCTGCATAAAATATTTATTTATTAATTTCAAAAACAATATGTAAAAGTCAAGTGTAACATAATGCAATGTGCAAAATCAGTTTCACCAATATTTGGTATCATACAGTTATTTTCATGAGCAACTGCTCATTTACATGTGTTTTATCTCTGTCAAACACACACATATGAAAATATCAGCCCATGCTTGAGGGCTTCATTTAAAGCACATTGTTGAAACATCAACAACAACCTTTTCATTCACTCATTCAACATTCATATCATACAGAATAACATAAAATATATAATGATAAAAACACACATCTGCCATTGGCCGGCATCATTATGACTGACAGGAAAGAGAAATATATATTACTCATTTAGTTGTCTTGTGTGTGTAAGAAGTAACATAACACATGCAAATTTGCTGTGACACACACAAAACAAAATAATTATAGTCCTTCATAAGAGTGCATCAACGTATTTTGAGAGTAAACAAAAGAATAATCACTTAGATATAGTTATTCATACATGATGGCTCCAGGCCTTACCACGGATTTACTGAGTCATTGGATAATTAATGCAATTATTGCCTGATATCTACTGGTGAAAGACAGGTACTGCTTCACTTGATTTTGATTTAGGGTTAGGTCACTTGTAATGGTTGTGATTGTAATAGTGGTTCTCATTTGTGTCCAATTCTAGCAATTTAAGTATGTATTATAGATTGAGTTGCATCAGCGACATCTACCTGCAATCAAGTAGATCATAAGACATAAATCCAGCAGTCTTATGGTAAATAAACAAACAAAAATGGTTTACACATTAAATTAAAAATCCATTGTATCAAATATAACAGTAGTCCAAAGGCTGCAGAAGAGAGACCTCCCTCCACCACTCTCTCTTCTTTCACCTATGGTGAGCTGACACAGAATAAGCATGATCCTAATAATCTGGAATGTACTGTGTAGAGTTGACCTCCTCTGAGATGTTTTAAATTGTATTCAGTTGCATGTGTTAATGGATAGTGAAGTTTTCTTGTCATGATTCACAGTGGTGTCAGTTTCCTCATAGCATGGCCAGACCCAGCACACCCACAGTGACCAGGAGAGCTATAGAGAAGGAAGGGAGAACAGACAATTTTTCAAAACATTGAATTATAATATATGAATATATTAATCATCTGACAAACAAACATTATCTCCTAAAGAAGATGATCAGATATCTCATGAAAAAACAATTCTGTCTCTGATGCTTACCTTGCATGAGTGATTGCTGTAGTGTAACAGCATGGCTAGTGGTTTGGGGGGCAGTGGTAGTGCTGGTATTGGTGGCAGCGAGATTGGTGATGTTGGCATTAGGATTTGCAATGTTTACGACTTCGGTCTGTATTCTGGGAGTGGGGCTTCCCAGAGCTTCAGAAGCTGAAGATGCAAGCAAAATACAAAAAAAAAAATCATGGACACAATATTATCAGTCACTGCAACTGCTGGAATATCTGATGATTTGCATGTGAATTTGTGAATTTGAAATGTTATCTTACAGCTGTTGAAAGGTCCAGTGGAGACTGACATCGAGAAACTTTGTGCTCTAGTGCTCAGTGATCTCCTAGATCTAGAAGCGGCCGGTACGGTGGCAGCAAATGTACACTGGATTGTGGTACCATTGACACTGCCCTTCACATCGTTAACATTCAGCTGCAGAACAAAGACAGTTGATGATGAGTGTTCAATGGTTTATTAACATAAACAATATTTATATATCATACAATCAATGATGGATTCAATTAATGTTGGCTGTGATATGGCATGAACAACAGGTAATTGAACCATTTAGTGTCTCTGTTCTATTAGATTACGTGGAACAAGCCTAACATAAGACAAGGAGAAAAAGAGACATTCATGACATAGAATTTATCCTTATGTCTGTCTCTTCAAAACATAAAAATAAACTAGATCAACTCTATCTACCATTGTTCATGTACATTTTTTACACAAATGTGTATATCATATTAGAGTTTTTGCAGTTTTATTCTATTAGAATAGAATAAAAGGCATGCCAGACTGCCATGAAAGTTGGCTCCAATGGATTAGTATATATTTACACACAGGTCTATCACCACCACAACACCGAACCACACAGAGGCACATACTCACCGTTGTTTTAGTCAACACGCCATTGTTGAGGAGGGCGCCAAAGAATTGGACGCTACCATTGTTGTTTGCACAGACGTAGGTGGGGTCATTACCTCCCTGTGATGCAAAACCAGAAACAGTAAACAGAAGTTGTTGAGACGGATGACTTAAAAAATACAATATGACTGGCTCAGGCTTCATGATACTTTCATCTGTGAGTTGGTGATAGAACTTGACATACCGCTGTGGTATCAGTTGACAGGGAGGCAGCGAGGTAGCCTTCAGACTGTCCTGAGAGGCTGAACTCAAAGTTTCGACCGCTGGTCAGCTTGGCACCAAGAAAGAAACATGATCCTGATTGTGATGGGTCACAGGTAGAGGGCTCAGCTGCACAGAGCAGCGTTGTCCCACAGCCAGCCCTAGAGACAGATTCCTGCAAGGAGAGAATAAAGACTTATGAACACTGTGGTGAGGTAAACAACATCAATGGAAGTGAATGTTTACTTTATGCAATTCTGTTCTATTTCATTGTAGCCTTTTACTACAGCATCACTCACCGGCAACGCTACTACGGTGTTGTTGGGGATCAGTGGGGCGGCGGTTGTAGTGGCTGGTGCTGCAGTGGTTGCTGCTGCAGTGGTTTTTGGTGCTGCAGTGGTTTTTGCTGCTGTGGTTTTTGCTGCTGTGGTTTTTGGTGCTGCAGTGGTTTTTGCTGCAGTGGTTTTTGCTGCTGTGGTTTTTGCTGCAGTTGTTGGTGCTGCAGTGGTTTTTGCTGCTGTGGTTTTTGCTGCAGTTGTTGGTGCTGCAGTGTTTTTTGCTGCAGTGGTTTTTGCTGCTGTGGTTTTTGCTGCAGTTGTTGGTGCTGCAGTGTTTTTTGCTGCTGTGGTTTTTGCTGCAGTTGTTGGTGCTGCTGTGGTTTTTGCTGCAGTTGTTGGTGCTGCAGTGTTTTTTGCTGCTGTGGTTTTTGCTGCAGTTGTTGGTGCTGCAGTGGTTTTTGCTGCTGTGGTTTTTGCTGCTGTTGTTGCTGCTGCTGTGGTTTTTGCTGCAGTTGTTGCTGCTGCAGTGGTTTTTGCTGCAGTTGTTGCTGCAGTTGAAGGGCTGGCTTGAGCGTAAGTGCCAACAAACATCCAGGACAGTGTCAACAAAAGGATGAGGACCAGTTTCTTGTCCATGCCTGGGGAAGAAAGGAGAAGATCATTCCATTAAATATAGTAATATAATGAGTCAGTTAGTTCTCAGGTATACAGGTGGAATATTTTCCTAAACATAATACCCAAAGGAGCATAGTAGAAGAGAACTTTGATGTTAAAGAAAAGCTATATTTAATGCTAGCACCTTTTCCATTAAATTTGCGTAGGAGTCACATGGTGTACCCCTGTAAAATCAAAACCTTTTATGAAATTAAGCATCATTGATAAATCATCAATGTGAATAATTACTGTATTATAATTATATGTCAATTGAGATTTCCATCAATAATAAAAAAAATGCATTTATTTCCCCTTACACAAAGCACAAGTCTAATATGTAATTTAGCTTATAGTGATTTTTTAAAATGTCAACGGTAATAAAAAGCAAATGATAATTTGGATCAAATTATATTCATTATTATATATTTTACTCAAACACACTTAAATATATTTAATATGTCTGAAACTATGTGCAGTTCAATTCAAATTATGCATATTTCAATTCCAATTTAAATATACACAATTCAAATTGAATTTCTAGTTACATATTTTTGCCCATATGAAAATCTCTTAATAATTATATATTACTATCAATATACTAACACATTTTTTGAAGAACAACTATTAACAAAACAATAAATAATAAACCTAAATGCAATTTAAAAAAAAGAAGGCATATTGCATTGGCAACATTAAAAAATATAGAATAATGAAATATATTGCTTTAGCTTACCTGTAGGTCTCATTATCTTTAGTTTGATGGATGAAATTCAATAATAAGCAGAAATATATGCAGGTCCGTTAATGAAGATCTGTAGTTTTATTCTCAGTTGTGGCTTACAGGTGAGTTATTTCCTCTGATGTCTTCAACAAGCTTCCAGGTAAAGATGTGACACCTGTCTGCTCTGTGCCGCTATTTAAACAAAGTGGGAGGGAAGGAAGAGTCAAAGTTTCGGAACCCAAAAAACAGGCCAAACTTCTCTGACATCATGGATGATGTTTCCACAGGGTGGAGTTTGACAGGGAATAGTAGAATAGGGGCTGAAGGGCGTGCGTGATGGAAACAACGCATGAATTTTGCTAAGTCACTGCATATTCAACATACTTTGTCTGTGATGGGGTTAAGTTTCACCGTGCTTTACTTCCTTGAGGCCTCACATGCCTAGTAACCACCAAAAATCAGATGAAGACCTGGAAACAAGTGCTACATTTACGGTTCATAGTGTCTTCCTGGATGGTTTTCTTATCTGATGCAGCAGTCACACAGTAATTTCATGTAAAACAAGTTATTACTTATTATAATGACCTGAAAAGCTTTACTGTATGTGAGTGGACAAATCAGGCTCGTCCAGTCTCTTTCTTTTCTACATCAATTCTAAAATCAACCCCCTTTAAAATCAAAGTGAGGTTGAGAGGTGAAGTTATAGAATTGTTCAGTGTGGAAAGTGGTTCTCAAATTTCCTAGATGGTCCCTTC
Source organism: Scomber japonicus (assembly GCF_027409825.1). NCBI lineage: Eukaryota > Metazoa > Chordata > Actinopteri > Scombriformes > Scombridae > Scomber > Scomber japonicus. Next base: position 19,117,158 of record NC_070599.1, on the reverse strand, counting down.
TTTAGTGAGCCACCTTTGGGCTTTTGAATGCAGAGCTCATTAAGTTATGTAATTTGAAAGAATAGGTTTGCCCCTACCACCTGCCATTTACATCCATTTAATGAGCTCTTCACACAAGCCCCCCCACCAGTGCAAATTTATTTTTGTGAGCGATAACAACGCTTAACACAGGCAGCATGTAATTGTGTATGCATGTTTGTAGCATGGGTAATGAAACCAATCATGAGGCAGACGACTCAATGCCAAGAACAGGTTTGACAGTGGCAGAGCAAACTGTCATCTACCATTCAATATCGCCATTGTGTTGTGTAGTTTCCTATGAACGCTAACCCGCCCTGTCTATTGAGCAGGCAAGTCTGAACAACTTAATTGTCAGTCTATAATCATGGACAGAGGTAATTATTCAATGATTTCTAAGCCAAAAAAAAGACATACGAATGTTTAATTACAGGTGAGAATGTATGAAATCAAAAAAGACTGCAGTAAATGAACACAACTCCCTACTGCTGTGCCGGGAGTCATCAAATAGTGTGAATCGATATATGAATGTAATATCGACGACTGTGACGGTCCAAATGTCAAATGAATTCAGATTAGTATCATTTATGGCAAAGTGTTGAAAAAATGTGAAATTGTCACATTAGAGAAACTGAAACTGGCATTTTTTCTTAAAAAATGGCTATTGATTAATCACTTATCAGGATAATACATTTTCTCTTTAGTAATATACTGTATATCTAGATTTTTAGATTTTTTTAGATACAATAACTTCAACAGTTCAATTAGATTTTAAAAAACTTCAGAGACGGAAGTCAGAGAAAATGCGTAGTTGTGAGTAGCACCTGAAATCCACCCTGGGATCAGGAGTCATGTTCAGCTGAGCAGGTTCGTCAACTGTTAAAGTAACAGACACAGACTTCCTTTAAAACTGGTTCCTTCTTTTTAAACCCTGTGAGGAATTTGCTCAGGGAATTGTCGAAACTCTTTGAAAAACTCCCTTTTTACAGCTTAATGAATGAATATGTAAGCTCAAATGAAATAAATAATGTTATGGATAAAAAATAAAATACACAGAATCAACAATGGTTCACGCTGATTGGCATTAAAGTCTGCATCACAGCCCTCTTGAACCTGAATGGTTGTCATGGCAGTAGATTATGTCTTTTTTCTCAAGAAACAGGTCTTGTGATTTGCTGCATACTCGTTTGGTGAATCATTTCTTAGTAACTGTATTAACGCAGACACATGAGATTCTACTGACAATAGAATATGTCAGTAGTGTTGCCAGAAATAAAACCACTGGAAAGAAGGAGTTGCTTTTACATTACTGTATCCAAAATAAATTCCTTCCACAACTCTGCTAGACGCTTATTTAGTTGACGTCAGTCTTAGTCTGTGAATGAATGACTGACTGATGAATTACTTTTTGCTGGCTTCAGTGCATGGGAGAAAATAATCATAATAATAATAACTCTATTTCTGGGAGTTATTATTATTTCTGAAAAAAACAGAACCAAAAGAAAAGGCCCCAAAGTCAAGAGTTAAAGTATTGATACTATTGCGGCCTTAAGTAGTGTTCCTTGCCGACACCCCTGGGTGAAACTAGTGATAAACTCTGAACTAGCTCCCAGCCTGAGCACATTATTGTTGTCTCCACTACAGAGACTGAACAGAAAACCAAGACTAAAATACATAAGGGGTAATTATGAAACAGGACGCAGGTAAATAAAACAAGACTCTTCTCTAAATAAATTAAGTTGGCAGGCGAGATAGTTAATCATGAGTTGTCTTAATCAGCCACAGAACTATTTCATCTGTGTTGCTGAGTTGAGTGACAAAAGAACTTCAGGTTAGGCTTAGGGGTTGCATCAGGCCTGGACTGGGACAAAAAATCGGCCCTGGACTTTTTGGTCCAGACCGGTGGTTAATCAGGATAGTATATGAATGGTTGTTTTCCAATACTTCAGATAACTAGATTTAGGCCTAGTTGTAATACACCACACTATGCAGAGGTTGCTATTTATTATGTCAAGTAAAGTTCATAGACAGTTAAGTATCCGTTCTGAACATTTAATGAGTGTTTATCCACACCATGCTGGCAGGATCACACCTGCTTAAGACTGTATCTCCACTTCCACATGGTGGAGAGTCTTCCTCAACCTGCTGCTGCACCACCATGGCAGCGGGAGCCTCACTTGACTCAATGTCCGACTGGTTTGCCGACACGTGCTGCTGAGGGGAACCACTGCTGAAGCTGCTATCTCCGGCCACGCTGGCCAGGGGGGAGCAAACATTTCTGACATTTCTTTGCTCTTAGCAGTGTCGATCACGAGATCTTTCCTTTTCTTTTCTCTCTGTTTTGAACTCAGCTGTTACCTTCTGGTTGGAGTCCCTCGTAGTAGGCTGAACCGCTACCAACATTTGTTTGTTCCCAAGGCCATTAAGACTCTCAATGCAAATATCCCAACATAATGTACTGATCTGATTTGTTGCAGTGGTTTTGCATGTAAACGGCACTTTCTAAGACAAGATATATACTGTCTTTATTGACATTGTCAGAGAGGTTAATCAAGGTTGTAGTGTGAAGCGGCAGTGTTATAGAGTGCATTATATTGAATGGTGTTCCTAATATATTGTCTCCACTATTCAGGGTTGTGCAATGTGTTACCTCAGTAGCTATTGTGTCTGGACTGTCTGTGTATTTTTTGGCTACGTATTGTAAATCTGTGTTGCACTGCAGGACTAGCAGAGTCCACAACAAATCTGGCCACTTTATCTAGAAAATTTTTGATCAGGGGTCAGGCCAGGGCACAGTCTCAGAAAGAGTGGCACATCTAAAGAACAGGTAAAAAGTTAAAAATAAAGGTAAAAACCTGGGGTGGCTAATCAGATTCCACCCCCGGCCACCACGTTGGCTTCAGTCTTTATTGACATTGTCAGAGAGGTCAATCAAGGTTGTAGTGTGACGCAGCAGTGTTATAGAGTGCATTATATTGAATGGTGTTCCTAATATATTGTCTCCACACCATTAACATACATGACGAGGGCAAAATATTAGGAACACTTTACGAATAAGCTTTGTGAAAGTAGAATTGATGGCAGAGCTGTTGAATTAGATTGCATTAGCACTGGTCTTCCTAATAAAGTGAGTGTATATTATAGAACAGCGGACACTAACAGGTGGAGTGCGGTATGGATCTGAACCTAGATGCCATCTTATCCAGACCCAACCCTGGAACTGATGAAATATTCAGGATTGTTAAATTCTGTCCAAGCGTTTCTATATAAACAGGTGCAGCTTCTCTAGCTATTAAAGTAACAGTGGAGCGGTCCTTGGAAACTCACAGACCACTGTGCATAGTGAATCTTCTCACGTGATGCTAATCAACCAATCAGAGATACACACGGAGAAAAGAAATATGTGTTGAGATGTTTTGATGTGGAATTAGGCTTATGGTTTAAGTTTAAGTTAAGTTTAAAAGTAAAAAGGCACAAAAACAAAGCACAATTGAAAGCTTTCTGTAATGCAATTTATTTTAAAAAGCCATCTTTATTTTATATAATTAAAGAAAATGTATTTATCTTATTCTTGATCTACAATCTAACCACTAGAGACAGATGCTGATGGAACTACAATGCTACTTCAAAGTACTGTAATGGGAATTCTTATTATTCATCTTCTCTGATCAAATGAGTAACTATGTCATATGATTAGGTGTATGTGTGTGTCATAATCTGCTGACCATGACACCACTTATGTTACATGAAATACTGATTGAGTGAACATCATCGCAAATTGAGTGAACATCATGTATGTTATAATCTACTGACTAACCATTGTCCTGATTGTACACACATTATGATGTGACTATTGTGCTTACATTGTTCTGATGATAGAACAAGGTCATCCTTTCACAATATAATGTAGTGTATATAATCTGACTATTTCCTCTGCTCTGGGCTCGCTGTGCCATCTCATGCTTGAGACAGCAAGGAATCCGTCTGCAGATGACTGAATAAACAAGGACTTTGTGCTTCTTGATAATAAATATTGCCAGAACAGTACTGAAAAATAGCACGGACATTATGATGTTCTGGACCTTCACTTTTCACAAATTGGACTTCAGTGAACATAGTAACATTTGGTTGAATTTGGTTCCTCTTTTGTGCATTTTCTTGTTCTATTCAGTTCCAGTTGGTAACTCATTGCTGGACATGTTTTTTTAAAAGTTGGTATGCCACTCCAAAAGTGAAAGAATTTGAGCACAGTTAACACAAGCACATAACTGACCGTCTGATAAGCTTAACTCTCTATTTTACTCTCTTCATCGTGTATATGACATGAGAGATCGTGCCGAATGCAAGTGGCTGCAGTGTATTATTTACACAAGAACAAAAAAAGGCCTAGGTAAATATTTGGCGTGAACATTAGTGAACACATTAGTGAGCACAGTCGGCTATCTCTTTACATATGGCTCAGTTTTTTTGCCAGTCAAGCAACAAATGTGTGATATATCAATCAGGTACAGCATAACACAAGCTGCTAACATATTAGTTCATTGGTAATAATATTTCATTAACGATGATAATAAAATAAGTCTAAAGATAGGTGTTCCTGCGGCTTGCTGTTGATACAATTTCTGTTGTTTTTTTGTCTAAGGTTCAAGTTGTACAGCACTGTTGACTTTCATAAAGAGTCCTTTCACCACATCCGTGTTGTCAAAGATGAGAGTAATGTTTACTTAGGCGAGACATAACTCAAGGCTGCTACCTTAGAATGGGACCCATGGTAAGAAGAAGGTCATTTAAGTTAACATGGCTGACTGGAAATGCATTTAATGAACTGAAGCGTTCTGAGAGGAAGAAGGAAATTGTAGTCATTGATATTCCATTTATTACTCAAAAGTCATGATCCTTACCAATTGGAATTTTTATATTTCTACTTCACAGGTTAGAAGAATGTTTCTTTACACCATGTAATAAGTTGACTTCATTCATCATGAAGAGATTTTGACACCTAGAAATAGTCAGAAAATGAGCAGAATAGAAAGTTGCTTCACCTTATTGCATGCTGCTTTACTCTGCTGTATTTAACTTAAAACAAATGTACTACTGTCTGTAAAAACTTCACCACTATGAAGAAAATCATTCAATCAGAATGAAATCATTTGACCTGCTTTCTGTAGATTTCTTGTATTGTGCATTCAAGTGGTTTTAATACATGCACACATATGATTACCAAGGTGACTGATGCAGATGCAAAAGGGTGTTTATAAAGGTTGAACTAATTCGTTTTGAACTAACAGTTTGGCCTCAGGGTTTGTGTCACAATCATGACATTCAACGCCCATGTTGCTGTGTAGTGTTTTGTTTCATGTGACCTTCCACTCCCCGGTTTTGTTGAACGGTTACTACAGTACTACTCCCGTTTCTATTTTGCTCATGCCTCTATAACGACTGCTGCTGCTGTACGACTGTAACCAATGGTATCACTACACATGCAGCTAAAAAATACTTCTGCACCTAATGCTCATGATTAATAATACTGTACCACCATCATCAATACTATTTATTACATGGGATCCCAAATAGACGACATGCAATGTAGTTCTCCACTACTATTAATTATAATGATGATTACTTACAGAACACTTTTGACAAATTCACATAAAACATCAATGTAACCATAAAAATGCAAACAAATGTGGTAAATGAGGTAAAAAATTATTAAAATGAACAAAAGTAACAGTAAAAAGAATTAAAATCCATAAAAACAACAACCAAATCATGGTAAACAGGGATATGCTTTCTCTTAGACTCATCTCTTGTAAACATCAACATATTTAAACAAGTCAAATGGAGGAAACAGTCACGAGTATAAAATAAACTAGATGGTGCAGATTCTTTCTGTGTTGCACAATAGGAAAGAACATCAAAATCATTTACCAGAACTAGATTAAACTGGTTTCCTCATAGTTGTGTGTTTCTCTTACTGTAAAAACTTTAAGAATGCCCTTCCTTCTTGGGGTTTTAATCAGAACAAGGAATAACTTGAGGCTGAACGCTGACATGTGACCACTTCAGTTGTTTTGGTAGATTGGACCATAAACACATCATGTATACTGTGTCATACTGAAAAGGAACTAAAAATACTTGACTTGGGTTCATTGACCCCAGAGATGCACTATTAACATCAATATCTAAGACAATTGGTTGGGTTATTCTGAACATTATTATATTAAAATAATTGAGATCTAACATCAATACATACACATTTAATCAATTACCTTAACTATTAAGCTCATATTCAGTGGATATGACCAACTATAAAGACTGTTCCCTTGTGACAGTAGTTTCCAACCTGAGTGGTTACTAGATGATTAAAGGAGCAAGAAAGAATAAAAATGTTTTTTTCTCTCTTATTTTTCCTAAAATTGTTGCTTTGCTTGTATATATTATATAATATTGCATAGTTTCACCTCCTCAGTCCCACAATCAATCGGTGCTCTCAGGTTGAACTACTCAATAGCAGGTCAAGTGTGGGGCAATAATTTGTCAGAGACCCTCTAAATCCTGTTTTGGGGTCCATTTTCCATTGAAGCAGGCGTTTAGCTGGGCAGGAACCAGATCCAAGTCATAGGTTAAGCCTATTAATCTGCTGCTTATTGTGCCATGTATTTATAGGTTATGTTTGTCTAATTAATTAGTAAGCAACGCTTAAAGGTACTTTTGTTGTGTTAATCCTACATCAATAAACCAGTATGAATACATCTGAAAACTATTATCCTTTATTTAGGTGGACTTCCAATTTTCAAAGACATGGCTCTATTAATTTTAGAGTAGTAGACACTAAGAGAGGCTGTTTGATCCCTGTAGTGGTTAGTACATAAAGGCAGTTAAGATTAATATACATCTACAGTAGTAATTATCACTGAACAATTTCTTCACTCTTAGTCATAGCCCTATATGGTTTATTAAGCGTGAAGGCTATAAATTCACATTGTTTTAAGTATCTTAAGATGTGGCAACAATCCACATATATGTTTTGAGAGCAGAAGGGACTCTTCGGGTAGCCATTTACTGTGAAACCTGTGGGGGATGAAACTCAACACCATGAGGGAATGATGCAGATTAACAAGCAGAGCTGGATTTTTGGCTTAAACCAGCCTTAAGTAAATAAAGCATAGGCCTCGAATGTCACATTTCTGCATGTTAAGAGAGCATTCCAGTGAAAAGCCGTGTAGTGAGGCAGATAACGATCATGTTGCAGTGGTTGGGTGTATACGCGGTTGGCCTCAAGAACACAACTTCAAATTTGCATTGCTAAAACCATCAAACCACAAACAAGTGGCATGCCAGGTGATTAGCATGTAATGTTTGCCTATTATTTACCCCTCAAGTCTTAAAGCGTTGCCACTGTATGCTGTAGGTCTGTGTATCATTTGTTCATTTGATATTTATTTGAGAATCCAAAATCAAAAAGACAAAACAATGACTTATTTCATTATTTGTTTATGAAAGTGATACAAAAAAAGCTAATTTGTTTGTTTTTTTGCTCTGATAAAAACATTTAATTCAATTAACAGATCGGCCCCAGGGCTGAATTTTTTTTTGGAATTTAATTTTTCCAATGTCCGTGGCCCAGAAGTTGTTCATTGACTTCTTCTTCTTCTTTTTCTTCGCCTGTTTGTAAATTTGCTGCAACGTTGTCGGACATGTGAAAAACCCGGTGAACCAGCCGATAATCTCTAGCAGACTCTGATCCGACTCTCCGATGATGTCATCTGAGGGAGAATGTGATCCGATGAACTGATCTCTGCTACTCTTTGGTGATTTACCGCTAGGATACAAGAAAACACGTGTGTTCCTTACAGTTACAGGAAAAAGACATTACAGATATGCTACATTTAGTAAAAATGGAGATTACTTAGCAGGATTACAATTTAGAGAGGTATTTTACATTAAAGTATTATATATTACCAAACTAAAAGTCCCAAAGAAACTATACAGTATATAATAAACTCCCTGAGCCACGTTAGTTGGATGATTCATTCCAACCTCATATTGAACTAAAAAGTTGGCAGGGATGTTTGTTACACACTGTGGCAGTCCTAAAGACTCTTACAGATGAGTTAAAGAGAGCCTGATGAGTGTATGACAGCTTGTAGTGCACATTACTGCTCTCCAATGATATGACTACGTGTGTGCGTAATATTGTTCAGAGCTGACAGCGTGTTACTGGTCGCAGAACAATTTCAATGCTAATGAGTCAGAGACAACTCAGTCTTCAGGTGATGTTTCATCAGAGGCTTTACCTGAGAAGGTTACAACACTGTAAAGTATTTGCACCTGAATATTTCGCGCTAATCTGTAGTTGAGAGCAACACGCAGATGTCTGTAGGCCTACGTCACACCTGGCTGCAGCATCACACAGGAGCTGAAACAATAAGTCCGTCTCCAAACTGAGAAAGAGGATGTGTGCATTTACGCACGAGGTATAACAACTTCATTAACACCGGATCGTTCAGGATCTGACGTGATTAATAGTCTATGGTCGGCTGCACATCTACACAGATCAGCTGTTACACACAGACTCAGGTTTATATGGTGGGATTGTTTGTAATAAGGCATAATTTATACAGTAGATGAACCCCGAGTCCCATCAGAGCTGTCAGGACATTTTTATTTTTAAGTAGCTGAAATTATTTGAAGTTGATCAGTGTCAAACCGAGAGAGAGAGAGAGAGAGAGAGAGAGAGAGAGAGCGAGCGAGAGCACCGCGCACAGTTAACACCAACTCTGAACACTAATATCTCCACTCCACCCTAACTGCTAACTGCAAGTGGGAATTTACGCTGGTATTTGTCAAAAAAAAGTTTTCTACAGGGCGGTCCTGTTAATACATTCATTTTTATTGAAATGTGGGGATTACTGTAAATATTGAGCCCCGTAAATTACGACTGAAAACGGGAGGACGCTTAATAAAATAATACATTTAGAAAGCAAACAGGCGAATTGGCAAAATTAAATGTCAAAAACAAATTCGAAAGTCTGAAAAAGTGTATTTGCTTTGTTCTATCACATTGATAAACAAATAATAAAATAACTTTTTGTCTTTTTTTGATTTTGGATTCTCCAATGAATATCAAATAAATGAATGATGCAGAAGTACCACAACTCAAGAAAAATTCAAGAAAAAAGAAGAAGAATTTAGATCAGATAAACTGACTGTTTGGTGCCAGCTGTCTCACAGAGACCTCTAACTGTAGTTTGTAGAAGGGCAGGGAGGCAGAAAAATGAAATGGCTGCTTCAAGACTTTTGCAGTCTTGATCTGCTTTCTTTCTTTTCTTTTGGAAGATTTTTCCCAGTCCTCTGAAAAGCATGTTGAAATTAAGGTTTGGTTAAATTACAGTAGGTTACAGCCAGTGACCTTAACCTATATACTGTATGGAGAGAATAAAAATGAATGCATTACTTTGACAACTTTGAGTTCTGTTCCATGTTGTAAGCGAATTGTTTAATTTCTCACTTGAAATTATAGGTTCCAATACATACAGTATATCTTGCTATATTATGGAAATGTGGATGTTTGGGTGCTGTAGCAATACCCTTTTTGTACTTCATCAATAGCACCTATTGGGGAAGAAGGAGCTGGTTATGTAAGATATGTGAATGCATGTACTGCAGGACATGAAATGTAAGCCCAACTTGATTGGCAGATAAAGGTGTGGCGCTCCTCTGAAGGCTGGTCTTTCATTAAGTGCTGGGTTAGGGTTAGTTGAAGTAATACTCAAGAGCAGACTCTTGTGGTCATTTGGTGAATTTCATGGACACTCAGAGCCACCTGTCACCCATGATGTATCTGCCAAACAGATGTTTTAACAGATTTAAACTGTAACTAAATGTTACTGCTGATTATGGATTTTACATTTTTGGCTCTTCATAACCATTCCATAGCAACAGGTTACAAATTCTACAACTGAGATATTTTTGACATTTATAAAGTGTAATCTTTATGAAGTTATCTATGACCAAAACTGCAACAGTTATTTGCAACTGCACGACTGTAGCAGTTATTTTCTATACTGACTTACATATCTGCCTAAAATCTACCATGGTTGAGTTTACAAAAATGTCAATCAAAAGTTCTGATGGAAAAGGTGACGTCTTGAAATGACCAACAGTCCAAAACCCAAAGATTCTCAATTTGAAGTTTAAAATTGCATTTGAGAAGCACAGTGCTTACTATATAGTAGTACAATATTTATTTTGTCTTCTTAAGTAATGACCAACTGGGTAGTTCAGGGTCTGAAAAGTGAAGCCAAAGTGATGATGGCTCTAGGTCTATGAGAAGATGACCCCACTTCTCACTTGATTTGTGACCTCAGTAAACACTTTGCTAATGAGTTTATCGTCTCAATCACAAGTTTCAAGTCTTCTTCAGTTCAGCATGATGTTCATTTTGTAAATTGTGGTCCTGTTTAATTTTAATTTGATGATAAAGCAGGGGGTGTGGCTACATTGGGATTGACAAGTCTATCATTGGTTAGTTATGTAAACATGGCATAACCTCTGTTGAAGAGTTGTGTATCATTGCTTTGTACTAAAAGACCCTCTAAGCAGTTAGATCATTTTTTCTGGTAAGTAGATTTTGTTTTAATGGTCTCAAGCCCATTGTTGCTAGTGAAAATTAGCATTTGCACCAGCATTCAACCATAGGCTATAAATGCATCATGCTAACCAAGCTACCAGCTAGCATTCCACTCTCTCATCCAAATATGATTACTTTTGGCTCCATAAATCATTAGTACTATAATAAGCTGTCTATTTACAAAACGATGAGATGAACACCGTTAAGAAAAATGAGTGAAATTTACAGTTTTACAATATTTTGGACAGAAGCTGCTGATTGACAACATTTTGCACAATACAGAATACATGAATGATTTAAATACAACCACAATATGTATCCATGGTTGTATTGTATTCTGATCAGGGTGGAAAAACCTGAAGCAGCATTTTACATGAAGTAGACTACTAATAGTTTAAATTGACCCTGAAACCTGGCATCATACTTGTTGTCAAGTGGTCCAAATTGGACCCCTTAGCGAGTCAGTTCTGGCCCAAGGCCTGTATGTTTGACGCCCCTGTACTACAGGTTTGGACAGTTGTTACATTTGACAGCAACATTTTGTTGGTTCAGTCAGCACATTTCAACGTTGTCAACCAGCTCTTCCAAACAAGGTGTGACCATGGCAAAGGTTTGATCTTTCAGTCCTAATGTGTTCTGTGTTCAAAAGAAATCATTGTGGCATTCATGGGAGAATCTTGAGATCCAATAGCCTGGCTAGCGCCAGAGCCTACCACAATTGAGGTAGGGTTTGGCAAGGAGCCATTCATTTCCTCGTATTTGAGGTGGGATCAATGAATGTCCATCGAATGCTTCTCTACGCGACTGGACAAACTTAAAGCCAATCATATCAATGATACACCATGACGTATTCAGAGCCTGTAGGGAGCAGCGCAAACACATCCTTTTTATGAAGGAAAAATCGTGTAGTGCAAGTTTTTGTTCTATTTTCAAAGTGAACTTGCCTTCCAATGTATTTAGCACACAATCTACTCTACTGCTGCCTTGAACGGTTGCTGCACCTCAGTGACCGCCATGCTGGATGTACACAGATTCGCTCTACGGTCATCATCATCTTGAGGCCGCCTCCCCATTCTGTGATAGGTTCCCTATCTCAGGTGAAGATTTTGCCTTGGTGGCCATGCTAACTTTCTGAGCGAAGTGGAATGTTGCTCAAATGAGAGCATGGGTTTACCCAGGCTAGAGATTCAAACATTTGAATGCACAATGCTGCTCTTTCTATAAGCTGGTGTCTGTATTCAGCCAAAATTCATTTGCAAGGGAAGGGACTCCACTCAAACACCACTGTACAATCACAAGTGTACTGTGTGTTTTAATTGATTCAACAAACACTAAAAGAGTGATAAATATAGTACATCCTCACAGTTGAAGTTTCATTTATATCCTATCAACAAAGATGATATTTTTTAAACCAAAACCTCAAGTATTTGGATCAAGAATCTCAGTATTCAGTGAGCTTCATGTTATTTCATGTGCTATGCATCTAGCGCTCAAATCTTTCTTTTATGATGAATTTGTTCATATCATATCTGATTTTTAAGTTGAAGCATGTGGGCACTGGACAGTATTAAAATAAATATATGTTTCAAATTGGCCTTTGTATTGGCAAATATCCAATACTAAAGGACTTGGATCAGAGCTAAGCAGTCTCCAAATGGATTTTAATTATAATATATTTTCTGCAATTTTTCTACAGTATACAGACAATATTAATGACACAGAGAGACCTAATCTGCATAAAATATTTATTTATTTAAGCAATATGTATGTAATGTAACACAATGCAATGTGCAAAATCACTCAACTTTTTCATTCATTCATTCAACATTCATATCATACAGAATAACATAAAATATATTATGATAAAAACACACATCTGCCATATGCTGGCATCATTATGAGTGACAGGAAAGAAAAGAAATATATTATTCATTTAGTTGTCTTGTGTGTGTAAGAAGAAACATAAGAGTGCATCATTCTGAGAGTAAACAAAAGTCATTGTCATTGGATATTTGTCTGACTGTAATGATGTGTATAAAGTAAAATGTATGAAGCCTTACATCTTTCGGTGAAAGCCAGGTACTGGTTCACTTGATTTTGATTTAGGGTTAGGTCACTTGTAATGGTTGTGATTGCAATAGTGCTTCTCATTTGTGTCCAATTCTAGCAATTTAATTATATATGTATCATAGGCTGAGTTGCATCCAGCAGTCTTATGGTTACTAAACAAACAAAAATGGTTTACACATTAAATTAAAAATTCATTGTATCAAATATAACAGTAGTCCAAAGGCTGCAGAAGAGAGACCTCCCTCAACCACTCTCTCTTCTTTCACCTATGGTGAGCTGACACAGAATAAGCATGATCCTAATAATCTGGGATGTACTGTGTAGAATTAACCTCCTCTGAGATGTTTTAAATTTATATTCAGTTGCATGTGTTAATGGATAGTGAAGTTTTCTTGTCATGATTCACAGTGGCGTCAGTTTCCTCATAGCATGGCCAGACCCAGCACACCCACAGTGACCAGGAGAGCTATAGAGAAGGAAGAGAGAACAGACAATTTTTCAAAACATTGAATTATAATACATGAATATATTAATCATCTAACAAACATTATCTCCTAAAGAAGATGATCAGATATCTCATGAAAAAACAATTCTGTCTCTGATGCTTACCTTGCATGAGTGAATGCTGTAGTGTAACAGCATGGCTAGTGGTTTGGGGGGCAGTGGTAGTGCTGGTATTGGTGGCAGCGAGATTGGTGATGTTGGCAGTAGGATTTGCAATGTTTACGACTTCGGTCTGTACTCTGGGGATGGGGCTTCCCAGAGCTTCAGAAGCTGAAGATGCAAGCAAAATACAAAAAAAAAAAAATCATGGACACAATATTATCAGTCACTGCAACTGCTGGAATATCTGATGATTTGCATGTGAATTTGTGAATTTGAAATGTTATCTTACTGCTGTCGAAAGGTCCAGTGGAGACTGACATTGAGAAACTTTGTGCTCTAGTGCTCAGTGATCTCCTAGATCTAGAAGCGTCCGGTACGGTGGCAGCAAATGTACACTGGATTTTGTTTCCATTGACACTGCCCTTCACATTGTTAACTTGCAGCTACAGAACAAAGACAGTTGATGATGAGTTTTCAATGGTTTATTAAAATAACAATATTTATATATCATACAATCAATGATGGATTCAATTAATGTTGGCCGTGATATGGCATGAACAACAGGCAATTGAACCATTTAGTGTCTCTGTTCTATTAGATTACGTGGAACAAGCCTAACATAAGACAAGGAGAAAAAGAGACATTCATGACATAGACTTTATCCTTATGTTTGTCTCTTCAAAACATAAAAATCAGGTTCATAGCAAAACTAGATCAGCTGTATCTGCCATTGTTCATGTACATTTTTTTTACACAAGTGTGTATATCAAATTAGGTTTTTTACATTTTTATTGTATTAGAATTGAATAAATGGCATGCCAGACTTCCATGAAAGTTGGCTCCAATGGACTATAATATATATATATATTTACACACAGGTCTATTACCACCACAACACTGAACCACACAGAGGCACATACTCACCGTTGTTGTAGTCAGTACGCCATTGTCGAGGAGGGCGCCAAAGAATTTGATAACACCGTTGTTGTTTGCACAGATGTAGGTGGGGTCATTACCTCCCTGTGATGCAAAACCAGAAACAGTAAACAGAAGTTTTTGACACGGATGACTTAAAAAAAACAATATGACTGGCTCAGGCTTCATGATACTTTCATCTGTGATAGAACTTGACATACCACTGTGGCATCAGTTGACAGGGAGGCAGCGAGGTAGCCGTCAGACTCTCCTGACAGGCTGAACTCAAAGTTTCGACCGCTGGTCAGCTTGGCACCAAGAAAGAAACATGATCCTGGCTGTGATGGATCACAGGTAGAGGGCTCAGCTGCACAGAGCAGCGTTGTCCCACAGTCATCCCTAGAGACAGGTTCCTGCAAGGAGAGAATAAAGACTTATGAACACTGTGGTGAGGTAAACAACATCAATGGAAGTGAATGTTTACTTTATGCAATTCTGTTCGATTTCACTGTAGCCTTTTTACTACAGCATCACTCACCGGCAACGCTACTACGGTGTTGTTGGGGATCAGTGGGGCGGCGGTTGTAGTGGTTGGTGCTGCAGTGGTTGGTGCTGCTGTGGTTTTGGCTGCTGCTGTGGTTTTTGCTGCTGCTGCAGTGGTTTTTGCTGCTGCTGCAGTGGTTTTTGCTGCAGCAGTGGTTTTTGCTGCTGCAGTGGTTTTTGCTGCTGCTGTTGTGGTTTGGGGGGCAGTGGTAGTGCTGGTATTGGTGGTAACGAGATTGGTGATGGTGGCATTAGGATTTGCAATGTTTACGACTTCGGTCTGTATTCTGGGGGTGGGGCTTCCCAGAGCTTCAGAAGCTAAAGATGCAAGCAAAAGACAAAAAAAATCATGGACACAATATTATCAGTCACTCCAACTGCTGGAATATTTGATGAGTTGCATATGAATTTGTGAATTTGAAATGTTATCTTACTGCTGTCGAAAGGTCCAGTGGAGACTGACATTGAGAAACTTTGTGCTCTAGTGCTCAGTGATCTCCTAGATCTAGAAGCGTCCGGTACGGTGGCAGCAAATGTACACTGGATTTTGTTTCCATTGACACTGCCCTTCACATTGTTAACTTGCAGCTACAGAACAAAGACAGTTGATGATGAGTTTTCAATGGTTTATTAACATAAACAATATTTATATATCATACAATCAATGATGGATTCAATTAATGTTGGACGTGATATGGCATGATCAACAGGCAATTGAACCATTTAGTGTCTCTGTTCTATTAGATTACGTGGAACAAGCCTAACATAAGACAAGGAGAAAAAGAGACATTCATGACATAGAATTTATCCTTATGTCTGTCTCTTCAAAACATAAAAATCCCGTTCATAGCAAAACTAGATCAGCTGTATCTGCCATTGTTCATGTACATTTTTTGCACAAATGTGTATATCATATTAGGTTTTTTACAGTTTTATTCTATTAGAATAGAATAAAAGGCATGCCAGACTGCCATGAAAGTTGGCTCTAAGGGATTAGTTTACATATTTACACACAGGTCTATCACCACCACAACACTGAACCACACAGAGGCACATACTCACCGTTGTTGGAGTCAGTACGCCATTGTTGAGGAGGACACCAAAGAATTTGATAACACCGTTGTTGTTTGCACAGATGTAGGTGGGGTCATTACCTCCCTGTGATGCAAAACCAGAAACGGTAAACAGAAGTTGTTGACACGGATGACTTAAAAAAAAAAAATGACTGGCTCAGGCTTCATGATACTTTCATCTGTGAGTTGGTGATAGAACTTGACATACCGCTGTGGCATCAGTTGACAGGGAGGCAGCGAGGTAGCCATCAGACTCTCCTGAGAGGCTGAACTCAAAGTTTCGACCGCTGGTCAGCTTGGCACCAAGAAAGAAACATGGTCCTGATTGTGATGGGTCACAGGTAGAGGGCTCAGCTGCACAGAGCTGCGTTGTCCCACAGCCATCCCTAGAGACAGGTTCCTGCAAGGAGAGAATAAAGACTTATGAACACTGTGATGAGGTAAACACCATCAATGGAAGTGAATGTTTACTTTATGCAAATCTGTTCTATTTCACTGTAGACTTTTACTACAGCATCACTCACATTCAACGCTGATACGTCGTAGTTGGGTTCTATTGGGGCGGCGGTTGTAGTGGCTGGTGCTGCAGTGGTTGCTGCTGCTGCTGCTGCTGTGGTTCCTGTTGCTGCTGCGGTGGTTACTGTTGCTGCTGCTGCTGCTGCGGTGGTTCCTGTTGCTGCTGCTGCGGTGGTTCCTGTTGCTGCTGCTGCAGTGGTTCTTGTTGCTGCTGCTGCGGTGGTTCTTGTTGCTGCTGCTGCAGTGGTTCCTGTTGCTGCTGCGGTGGTTCCTGTTGCTGCTGCTGCAGTGGTTCTTGTTGTTGCTGCTGCGGTGGTTCCTGTTGCTGCTGCTGCGGTGGTTCCTGTTGCTGCTGCTGCGGTGGTTCCTGTTGATGCTGCGGTGGTTCCTGTTGCTGCTGCTGTGGTGGTTCCTGTTGCTGCTGTTGCAGTGGTTCCTGTTGCTGCTGCTGCGGTGGTTCCTGTTGTTGCTGCTGCGGTGGTTCCTGTTGTTGCTGCTGTGGTGCTTCCTGTTGCTGCTGCTGCGGTGGTTCCTGTTGCTGCTGCTGCGGTGGTTCCTGTTGTTGCTGCTGCCGTGGTTCCTGTTTCTGCTGCTGCCGTGGTTCCTGTTGTTGCTGCTGCGGTGGTTCCTGTTGCTGCTGCTGCGGTGGTTCCTGTTGTTGCTGCTGCGGTGGTTCCTGTTGCTGCTGCTGCGGTGGTTCCTGTTGTTGCTGCTGCGGTGGTTCCTGTTGCTGCTGCTGCGGTGGTTCCTGTTGCGGCTGTTGCAGTGGTTCCTGTTGCTGCGGTGTTTCCTGTTGTTGCTGCTGCGGTGGTTCCTGCTGTTGCTGCTGTTGCAGTGGTTCCTGTTGCTGCTGCGGTGGTTCCTGTTGCTGCTGCGGTGGTTCCTGTTGTTGCTGCTGCAGTGGTTCCTGTTGCTGCTGTTGCAGTGGTTCCTGTTGCTGCTGCGGTGGTTCCTGTTGCTGCTGCTGCTGCAGTGGTTGTTGCTGCTGCTGTGGTGGTTCCTGGTGCTGCTGCTGCAGTGGTTCCTGTTGTTGCTGCTGCTGCAGTGGTTGCTGCTGCTGCTGTGGTGGCTCCTGTTGTTGCTGTTGCAGTGGTTCCTGTTGCTGCTGCTGCGGTGGTTCCTGTTGCTGCTGCTGCAGTGGCTCCTGTTGTTGCTGCTGCTGTGGTTCCTGTTGTTGCTGCTTCGGTGGTTCCTGTTGCTGCTGCTGCGGTGGTTGTTATTGCTGCTGTGGTGGTTCCTGTTCCTGTTGCTGCTGCTGCGGTGGTTCCTGTACTTGCTGCTGCTGCAGTGGCTGTTGCTGCTGCTGTGGTGGTTCCTGTTTCTGCTGCTGCAGTGGTTCCTGTTGCTGCTGCTGCGGTGGTTCCTGCTGTTGATGCTGCTGTAGTGGTTCCTGCTGTTGCTGATGCTGGAGTGGGTGTTGCTGCTGCTGTGGTACCTGTTGCTGCTGCTGCAGTTGTTGTTGCTGCTGCTGTGGTGGCACCTGTTGCTGCTGCTGCGGTTGTTGCTGCTGCTGTGGTGGCACCTGTTGCTGCTACTGCAGTGGTTGCTGCTGCTGTGGTGGCACCTGTTGCTGCTACTGCAGTGGTTGCTGCTGCTGCTGCGGTTGTTGCTGCTGCTGCAGTTGTTGCTGCTGCTGTGGTAGCACCTGTTGCTGCTGCTGCGGTTGTTGCTGCTGCTGTGGTGGCACCTGTTGCTGCTGCTGCGGTTGTTGCTGCTGCTGCAGTGGTTGCTGCTGCTGCTGCGGTTGTTGCTGCTGCTGTGGTGGCACCTGTTGCTGCTGCTGCGGTTGTTGCTGCTGCTGTGGTGGCACCTGTTGCTGCTGCGGTTGTTGCTGCTGCCGTGGTGGCACCTGTTGCTGCTAATGCGATTGTTGCTGCTGCTGTAGTGGCACCTGTTGCTGCTGCTGCAGTGGTTGCTGCTGCCGTGGTGGCACCTGTAGCTGCTGCTGCGGTTGTTGCTGCTGCTGCCGTGGTGGCACCTGTTGCTGCTGCTGCTGCGGTTGTTGCTGCTGCTGTGGTGGCACCTGTTGCTGCTGCGGTTGTTGCTGCTGCCGTGGTGGCACCTGTTGCTGCTAATGCGGTTGTTGCTGCTGCTGTAGTGGCACCTGTTGCTGCTGCTGCAGTGGTTGCTGCTGCCGTGGTGGCACCTGTTGCTGCTGCTGCGGTTGTTGCTGCTGCTGCCGTGGTGGCACCTGTTGCTGCTGCTGCTGCGGTTGTTGCTGCTGCTGTGGTGGCACCTGTTGCTGCTGCGGTTGTTGCTGCTGCCGTGGTGGCACCTGTTGCTGCTAATGCGGTTGTTGCTGCTGCTGTAGTGGCACCTGTTGCTGCTGCTGCAGTGGTTGCTGCTGCCGTGGTGGCACCTGTTGCTGCTGCTGCGGTTGTTGCTGCTGCTGTGGTGGCACCTGTTGCTGCTGCTGCAGTGGTTGCTGCTGCTGCTGCGGTTGTTGCTGCTGCTGCCGTGGTTGCACCTGTTGCTGCTGCTGCTGCGGTTGTTGCTGCTGCTGTGGTGGCACCTGTTGCTGCTGCGGTTGTTGCTTCTGCCGTGGTGGCACCTGTTGCTGCTAATGCGGTTGTTGCTGCTGCTGTAGTGGCACCTGTTGCTGCTGCTGCAGTGGTTGCTGCTGCCGTGGTGGCACCTGTTGCTGCTGCTGCGGTTGTTGCTGCTGCTGTGGTGGCACCTGTTGCTGCTGCTGCTGCGGTTGTTGCTGCTGCTGCTGTGGTGGCACCTGTTGCTGCTGCGTTTGTTGCTGCTGCTGTAGTGGCACCTGTTGCTGCTGCTGCAGTGGTTGCTGCTGCTGCTGCGGTTGTTGCTGCTGCTGTGGTGGTTGCTGCTGCTGCTCCGGTTGTTGCTGCTGCTGCTGCGGTTGTTGCTGCTCCGGTTGTTGCTGCTGCTGTGGTGGCACCTGTTGCTGCTGCTGCAGTGGTTGCTGCTGCTGCTGCGGTTGTTGCTGCTGCTGTGGTGGTTGCGGCTGCTGCTGCGGTTGTTGCTGCTCCGGTTGTTGCTGCTGCTTTTCCGGTTGTTGCTGCTGCTGTGGTGGCACCTGTTGCTGCTACTGCGGTTGTTGCTGCTGCTGCGGTTGTTGCTGCTCCGGTTGTTGCTGCTGCTGCTCCGGTTGTTGCTGCTGCTGTGGTGGCACCTGTTGCTGCTGCTGCGGTTGTTGCTGCTGCTGTGGTTGTTGCTGCTGTGGTGGGGGTTTGAGCGTAATTGCCAACAAACATCCAGGACAGTGTCAAAAAAAGGATGAGGACCAGTTTGTTGTCCATGCCTGGGGAAGAAAGGAGAAGATAATTCCATTGAATATAGTAATATAATGAGTCAGTTAGTTCTCAGGTATACAGGTGGAATATTTTCCTAAACATAATACCCAAAGGAGTAGCCTAGTAGAGGAGAACTTAGATGTTACTAAAGAAAAGCTATATTTAATGCTAGCACCTTTTCCATTAAATTTGCTTAGGAGTCACATTGTGTACCCCTGTAAAATCAAAACCTTTTATGAAATTATGAATCATTGATAAATAATTACTGTATTATAATTAAATGTCAATCGATTTTTCCATCAATAATAAAAGAAATGCATTTATTCCCCCTTACAAAAAGCACAAGTCTAGTATGTAATTTAGCTTACTGTGATTTTAAAAAATGATAACAGTAATGAAAATCAAATGATAATTTGGATGAAATTATATTCATCATCATATATTATACTCAAACACACTGTATACAAATATACTTAGTATGACTAAAATTATACTATACTAACTAACTAACCAATTATAATAAATATTCCTGCCCATATGAAACACTCCTAATAATTATTAATTACAAACAATATACTTAATTATGTAATATTTTAAAAAATGAAAAAAAAAAAAAACTGTTATTTCAAATTATGCATATTTCAATTCCAATTCAAATATACACGATTCAAATTCAATTTCAAATGACATATTTCTGCCCATATGAAAATCTCTTAATAATTATTAATTACTAACAATATAGTTTTGTAATTTTTAAAAAATTGGAAAAATACTATTATAAAAACAATAAATAATAAACCTAAATGCGATTTAAAAAAAAAAAGGCATATTGCATTGGCAACATTAAAAAATAGAGAATAATGAAATATATTGCTTTAGCTTACCTGTAGGTCTCATTATCTTCAGTTTGATGGATGAAATTCAATAATAAGCAGAAAGATATAGAGGTCCGTTAATGAAGATCTGTAGTTTTATTCTCAGTTGTGGCTTACAGGTGAGTTATTTCCTCTGATGTCTAACAAGCTTCCAGGTAAAGATGTGACACCTGTCCGCTCTGTGCCGCTATTAAAACAAAGTGGGAAAGAAGAGTCGAGGTTTTAGAGCCCAAAAAACAGACCAAAGTTCTCTGACATCATGGATGATGTTTCCACAGGGTGGAGTTTGACAGGGAATAGTAGAATAGGGGCTAAAGGGCGTGCGTGATGGAAACAACACATGAATTTTGCTAAGTCACTGCATATTCAACATACTTTGTCTGTGATGGGGCTACCTTTACAGTTCATAGTGTCTTCCTGGATGGTTTTCTTATCTGATGCAGCAGTCACACAGTAATTTCATGTAAAACAAGTTATTACTTATTATAATGACCTGAAAAGCTTTACTGTATGTGAGTGGACAAATCAGGCTCGTCCAGTCTCTTTCTTTTTCTACATCAATTCTAAAATCAACCCCCTTTAAAATCAAAGTGACGTTGAGAGGTGAAGTTAGAGAATTGTTCAGTGTGGAAAGTGGTTCTCAAATTTTCTAGATGGTCCCTTCTTTAGTGAGCCACCTTTGGGCTTTTGACTGCAGAGCTCATTAAGTTATGTAATTTGAAAGAATAGGTTTGTCCCTACCACCTGCCATTTACGTCCCTTTAATGAGCTCTTCACACAAGCCCCCCCCCCAGTGCAAATTTATTTTTGTGAGTGGTAACAACGCTTAACACAGACAGCATGTAATTGTGTATGCATGTTTGTATGCATGGGTAATGAAACCAATCATGAGGCAGACGACTCAATGCCAAGAACAGGTTTGACAGTGGCAGAGCAAACTGTCATCTACCATTCAGTATCGCCATTATGTTGTGTAGTTTCCTATGAACGCTAGCCCGTCCTCTCTATTGAGTCTGAACAACTTAATCGTCAGTTTATAATCATGGACAGAGGTAATTATTCAATGATGTTTAAGCCAAAAAAAAGACATACAAATGTTTAATTACAGGTGAGAATGTATGAAATCAAAAAAGACTGCATTTTTGCTTAAAAATAGCAAATTGATTAATCACTCATCAGGATAATTAATTTTCTCTTTTGTAATATATATCTAGATTTTTCTCTTAGATTTTCTTCGTACATTCCCACACAATAGGTGACACTGATAGACACTGATACACAATCAATGTCTTGTATGTTTAAGTGGGTAGTCCTAACTTTGCTAATGGTAGACTACAGCAAATAGTGAAAACTTAAATAAAATAAACTCAACAGTTCAATTAGATTTAAAAAGAAACTGCTGAGATGGGAGTCAGAGATAATGTGTAGTTGTGAGTAGCACCTGGGATCAGGAGTCATGTTCAGGTGAACATACTGTACAGCAGGTTCAACTGTTAAAGTAACAGATACAGACTTCCTTTAAAACAGGTTCCTGGAACAGTTTTCACACCCTGTGAGGAGTTTGCTCAAGGAATTGTCAAAACTCTTTGGAAAAACTCCCTTTGAGTAAAGATATATGACTTAAAATATAAACATTACACTATGTAAGTGTAAAATTAAACAAGAATGTCTATAATCAAATTTTACAGCTTAATGAATGAATATGTAAGCTCAAATGAAATAAATAATGTTATGGATAAAAAATAAAATACACAGAATCAACAATGTTTCACGCTGACTGCCATTAAAGTCTGCATCACAGCCCTCTTGAACCTGAATGGTTGTCATGGCAGTAGATTATGTATTTTTTCTCAAGAAACAGGTCTTGTGATTTGCTGGTTTGGCGAATCATTTCTTAGTAAATATATTAACGCAGACACATGAGATTCTACTGACAATAGAATATGTCAGTAGTGTTGCCAGAAATATTACAGTGTTGTCAAAAATGAAACCACTGGTAGTATGAGTTGTTTCAACATTACTGTATCTAAAATAAAAAAGGCAAGGCAAGGCAGTTTTATTTATATAGCGCATTTCATACACAGTCGCAACTCAATGTGCTTTACATAGAACAGAAAAACTTTTGAGAAACTGATTTGATTAATTTGAGAAACATTAAAACATACAACCCCCCCACCCCCCACCCCCCACCCCCCACACTAATAATAAAAACAAAGTACAGAAAAATAGAAAGAGAGAAATAAAATGCTAGAATAGAGCATTAAATATAAGATTGCAGCATAAATTAATGATTTGCTTTAAAATCATTAAAAGGACATAGAGTGCAAATGAAAGATTAACATATTAAGTGCTTTAAAAGAGCTCAATCATAAGCCCAGGAAAAGAGAAGAGGAATGTGTCACTTATTTAGTTGATGTCAGTGTTAGTCTGTGAATGAATGACATATTTTTGGTTTCCTGCATGGGACTAGAACAATAATAATAATAATGATAATGATGATAATAATAACAATTCTATTTCTGGCTCATCTGATGGACTCATTATTGATTATTTTTTCCTGTTTAGATTTTACACACTAAATGTTGTCATGCTGCAAGGGTCAATAGGTATTCAGATCTTATACAGTACTTTAAAATATAATTTGTTATGGGTGTCTGCCATAATACCACAGTTTAATAATTATGCATAATGAGGAAAAGTCCTGGTTTCGAAACCTTTCTTAAGTAAAGATAAATTGTATCAGCTACTTACTATGCAGCAGAATGGCTCCTTTAAGGACTTATCATTATTATATTGGAGGATTGTTAGTGGCAAATTAGAAAAAAAAGCTGATTGATGTATAATATATTTATTTAATCTCTTTTTTGTCGCTGTCTGGTACAACAGACTGGATAGTCGTAGTGATATAATACTCGTTGGGTGAGTCATGGCAGAGTATGTATGTTAACGCAGACACAGAAGAATGTATCAGTTACGTTCACCACAAACACTATATCCTCATGGCATGCAGTGCATCATAAAAGTGTTGTAATGGTACAAGCTAATAATGAAAAAGTTGCTTCTGTGGTACAGTATCTAAAATAAACTAAATCAACAATTCTACTAGACTTTGTATTTATTTGTCAGCAATCCTAGACTAGTGTGAATTAATTACTTTTTGCTGGTTTCAGTGCATGGGGGAGAAAATGATCCTAATGTGAGGATGATGTAGATAAACAAGCAGAGCTGGATTTTTAGCTTAAACCAGCCTTGAGTAAATAAAGCATAGGCCTCAAATGTCACATCTCTGCATGTTCAGAGAGCATTCCAGTGAAAAGCGTCTGCGGTGAGGCAAATAACAATCATATTGGGTGTATGCATGGTGAGCCGCAAGGACAATACAAGTTTACACTGCTAAAACCATCGAACAAACAAGTTGCATGATGAGAAAGTGAAGTGATGAAAAGGTTTATTTATAACTGCTTAGCCATTTTGCCTCTAACCCTACATGAAGTTGTATCTAACCCTAATGCTGCTTGGCCACAATAATCCTAGTATGATCATTTTTTTGGCCAGCACATCCTTGTCCTAAACTGATACTTATAATTGAAGTTCTGTTTGTCAAAATAAAAGCAACTGCATTTTTATCATGTAATGTTTGCCTATTATTTAGCCCTCATGTCTTAAAGAGCTGCCAGTGTCAGTATCTTGAAAGAAGCTAGAAGAAGATAGCAGAAGGCAGGTTTTCAATGACGGAAGAATGCTTAAAATGCATTTAAAAAGAAGAAAAAGGTTAACTGCATCACGTTGCACTAGCTGATCTCGCCACTTGTCTTGAAAAGCAAACAACACAACTTGCAATGTGTATTTTTTAATCTCCAAACATATATCTAATCAATCTTTCAATGTGAATGTTTGATTTCTTTTTCTTCTTCTAGAAATTCAACAATGGACCACATCATAAGAGTGCAACCATTTCCAGTCAAACCAACAAGCACCCTCCCATGAACCTGTCAGCAGACTAGTATCTGTTGTTAAACCTGGAACAATACATCATACCCAACCCATGTATGGAATGAGTAAAATGAGAATGGCAAGAGAGTGAAACTAGGAAATTTACCTCTAACACTGATTATGTAATTATTGATAATTATCCTGAATCGCTTTCAACCTCGACCACACACACAAAGGAATGATCATGAACTCACTCACATGTAATGAAATGACAGGTGTAACCTTTTATAATGGGGATCACACTGTTCTGTACATAAATTAAGTTGGCAGGTGAGATAGTTAATTGTGAGTCGCTTCAGAACTATTGGATCTGTGTTGCTATGGTGAGAGGTTCAGGTTAGGTTTAGGGTTAGGGGTTGCATGTGTGAAGGCCAGTAGTCCTTGATAGAGTTAAGCCTGAAGTTCATCTCCTGAAGTCTCCAGGAGCACCACACACCTAGAAAATAAAGGCATGTTTTATATTGTATGAGCGTTCTGCTCTTGCAAAGAAACATTTTTGCATTTCAATGTATTTTATTTCACCAGGATAATTCACTCAGTATCAGTGTCAAGGTCAAGGTCAAGGTAACTTTATTAATACCCGAAGGTAGATTTGGTTGCCGTTTCCGGAGAGGGCATCACAACATTCAAACAGATACATACATACAAACTTCAGTGACAGCAGACAGTTAAAACACCATGATATATCTTAAAGAGCTGATAGTACCTTATGTCCCTACTAGAACACTGCGCTCCCAGCATACAGGTCTACTTGTGGTTCCTAGTATCTCTAAAAGTAGAATGGGAGGCAGATCCTTCAGCTATCAGGCTCCTCTCCTGTGGAACCATCTTCCAGATTTGGTCCGGGGGGCAGACACCCTCCCTACATTTAAGAGTAGGCTTAAAACTTTCCTTTTTGATAAAGCTTATAGTTAGGGCTCTTAGAGCTCTTAGCTTATGCTGCTATAGGCTTAGACTGCCGGGGGACTCCCATGATGCACTGAGCTCCTCTCTCTCTATCCATCTATCTATATCCATTAACATTCATGTACTATTAATGCGTTCAATAACCTAAACTTCTTCCCCGGAGTTGTCTGTGCTTTCTGGTCTTACAGGTAATCTGGGCCTGTAGATGTTCGGATGACGGATTCCAGTCCCAGACCTTTTAGCTTCATTGTTGACTTCCATTGTGCTTCTCTCCTCTATCCTTCCTTTCTCTCCTCTCAACCCCAACCGGTCAAGGCAGATGTTCTCCCACTCTGAGTCTGGTTCTGAGGTTACTTCCTGTTAAAAGGGAGTTTTTTCTTGCCACTGCTGCTCATATGGGAATGTTGGGTCTCTTTAAAGTTAAAACCTGAAGAGTTTGGTTTAGAACCTGCTCTACAGTATGTGTGAAGTACCTTGAGATAACCCTGTTGTGATTTGACACTATACAAATAAAGATTGATTGATTGATTGATGATTGAAAGCAGACATGGGCAAGAGCTCGCAAGGCTAACTGATCAGGATTTGAAAACAAGATAAAAAAACAACCATTAAAAGGATCACTAAAATGCCAATATAAGAAAACCTGTTAAGAGCATGGTGATTCAAAGGACATGGATGATAAATAAATAAATAAATAAGTTAAAGTCAGGTCTAATTTCCAATAAATAGAAAAATAAATAAGGTAGACCTTAAAAGTAGAAAAGTGCACTAAGACATGTTTAAAATGGAGACAGCAGCAGGAACGAAGCCGTTCCGTTGGCGTGTGGTCTGAGTATGTAATGTAAAGTAAAAACTGTTTTTAATTATTATATGTCAGTTAAAAGTAAGCAATAGTAACATTCTGCATGCTAGTTGTTTCTTATAGAATATACAATCACTGACCACTTTATTAGGAACACCTGTGCCATCTAATGCCACCCAATACTGATCTACCATGAATTCTAGATTTACAAAGTTTATAGATTATTAGTTTTAATTGACATTGTCAGAAAGGTGATAATTCTACTTAATGTTTATTATCCAGGTCGTAATGAGATGTGGTGGTGTACTGGAGTGCATTATATTGACTGGTGTTACTAATAAAGTGCTTGGTGAGTGTACATTATACAACTTTAATTTGGTTCTTCTGAGCATTTTCTTGCTCTCTTCAGTTCCAGTTGGTAACTCATTGCTGGACGTGTTTTTTAACAGTTGGTACGCCACTCCAAATGTCAAATTATATCATGTCCATCACTAAAACTTGTTGTGTCTTAAAAAAGACCTGCAATCAGTGGGATCTGGCTGACAGGTGAACAGTACCTACGAATGCATTATATCTGAAGCAGCCAACAGGGATGAGAGATGCCAATCTTCTTATTGTTCTGTTGTAACACAAAGTGAAAGAATGTGAGCACAGTTCTCCTGCCATGTACAGATAAAGTGTGATGAATCTTGTCTATTCACAAGCATGTGAAATTATTTCAGGCAGCCAAAGTTAAAACGAGCACATAACTGACTCACCGTCTGATAAGTTTAGCTCTCTATGTTGTTGCAATGTTCACCGGTAGTATTGCTGCAGTGTATTATTTGCACAAAGAGAAAAAAAAGGCCCAGGTAAATGTTTGGTCTGAACATTAGTGAGCACATTAGTGAGCACAGTGTAAATATATGGCTGTCCAGTCTGTATTGTCAATCAGTTCAAATGGAGAAAAGGAAGAATGAAGTAACAAATATATAATACATCAATCAGGTACAGCATAACAAAAGCTGCTAACATATTCATTCATTGGTAATAATACTTCATTAACGATGATAATAAAATAAGTCTAAAGAGAAGTGTTCTGCGGCTTGCTTTTGATACGATTTCTGTTGTTTTTTATCTAAGGTCCAGGTTGTACAGCACTGTTGACTTTTATCAAAGATCAGAGTGGTGTTTGCTTGGACGAAGCAAAACACATAATAGGCTTTCACTGGAAATGCATTTAATGAACTGAAGTGTTTTGAGAGGAAAAAGGATTTTTGAAATGTGTAAAACTGTAAAACTTCAAAAGTCGTGATCCTTACCAATTTTTAAATTTCTGCTTCACAGGTTAGAAGAATGTTTCTTTACACCATGTAATTAGTTGACTTCCCTCATCATCATGATATTTTGACCCCTAGAAATAGTCAGAAAAAGAGTCACCTTACAGAATGTGTTTCTATTCTATTTGTTTTCAGTCTTGAGTTTAGTCTATTATTTATTGTACTGTACTTGATGTAGTATAGGTCACAATAATGTATATGTACAGATCAGTGTTTAAAAGGAATGCACTTCTCAACCTAACCCACGCTCTCTTAGAAGACAAGAAAAATTCCTTTAAATGTCATGTTCAGTGTGTTTAGTCATGTAAGGTCAAAGACCCAAGTCCGAAGCCCATTCCAAGCATGCACTGGGTAGAAAGTATGCAAACACAATGATCTCCATCAGCAACATAGCCATTCAGACCCTTCCTACTGTATCTTTAGTTGAGATTTTCAAAGCTTTAACTGGGTGCAGTTTGCCTTTATTTCAGTGTAATGACCTCACAAGATCTGTTTTAGATATTTCCTCATTCACAAGAAGCATGTAAACAAACTGCCCCAACAAGTATTTTTGGTTGCTTTTCCATGACCTTTTTTAACAGCTACGTGCCATGGTTTTATGTTATACAGCTTGCATATTGTGTTATACACAGCACTGTAATTTACTTTACAGTTCCTGTTGACTTCTGAATCTATGTATGAGTAAGATGTAATTATCCCAGGAATTTGTGAAAAATGGCTCCAAAAGTCTGGCTCCAAAAGCCTTAATGCATGCACGTATCAGTATCATCAGTGCACACTTCATCTGTTGCTTAAGATCGGGTTTTCTACTCTCAGCTCCTCTGTCGAGTACTGTGCTCTTTCTCCCGCTACTGAGATGAGATATTTGATAGAGAAAGGGACTGACAAATAAATAGGAAACCACTTTTATTGAAAGAAATAAAGACACAGATACATTTACAATACATCAACTTCAACTGTTTTATACATTTGATTAAAATTACTACTTTAAATATTTTACTAAAAAGCAGCTACTTCGAAGTAAAGTTCTCAAACAACAAAACAACATGGCCCTTTATAGTAATGGCAAT
This sequence comes from Scomber japonicus, assembly GCF_027409825.1. Classification (NCBI taxonomy): domain Eukaryota; kingdom Metazoa; phylum Chordata; class Actinopteri; order Scombriformes; family Scombridae; genus Scomber; species Scomber japonicus. The sequence goes on along the minus strand of NC_070599.1, from coordinate 19,088,562 downwards.
ACTACAGTAATTGCTTTTAACCTCCAAAACTACTAATAGCAGGTTAATTTCTGATAAAACATTTTTGTCTAACTTCTTCAGGTTTGCTTACGTTTTATAATTTTATGATTAAGGCAGTAAAGTTTTTGGTTTTGATCCTTGACCAGCGTTCCTTCATTCTTCAAGCTCGACAAGTTTTTTAAGATCAGCCTTCAACAGCTCCTCATCCTCTTCCTCTACCTCCACCTCTATCCCATCCATAGTTTTCTGCAGCTGTTCCTTGATGTTGTTAAGCTCCAGCAGCCCATCCTGCAGTTCCTTACAAACTTCTCGGATCTTAGCAGCAAACTCTGTCTTGGCGCCTTTTTTCAGCTCCATGGAATCCTTTGCCAAGAAAAAGACGTCGAGAGCCAGGAAGAGACCAGACATCACTCCGGTGGTTATGCTCATCACCTGGGCAGCTTTAGCAGCGGTGCCTGCAACACTGAGGACCTGAACAGTGTTAATCAGGCTCTCTGTGTTGATCACTAAAGCCTTACCAGCGCGGCCGCCCTCCTTCATTACATGTTTGACGTTCTGGTTGAGGTGCTTCTTAGAGATGCTCTCAGCGTACTTCTCAAAATCCCACTCCTGAAGTGTCTCCATCCCTTCCTGTCAGGTAGCAGAACATTAGCATTAATAGACCATAGATTTATTTCTTTGGTATTTAAAATAGTGCTCCTGGTTTTGGTTGGCATGAATTTTTATGATTTTTTTTACTTCTGGAGCCGTAGGTCTCATTTTCATTGTAAACAATTTGGACACAATATTCAAGCCTTTCATCGTGTTTAAAAGAAGGGCAAACATTTAAAATCTGAGGAAACAAAATTTTCATACATGATCATCATGAGGTTTGTTTGCAAGCTTTGTATGCAGCTGAAATAAACAGGCTGAAAACTTTCTTCTAGTTCCTCACCTGCAAAAACTCAAGGCACTCTTTGATGTCCTTCATCTGCTCTTGGTAGGTTTGGATCATCGCCTCCACCTTCTTTCGGTCCGTCTTGGAATGGACCGTGTCTGTGATGTTGGCTGAAGCAGACGTCAACCCGCCTGCTGTAGCAACACCGATGCCAACCGCTGTGACGATGAGCGATGTCCCTGCAGTGAAGGGTGCCAGAATGAGGCCGGTGATGGTGGTGACAGATCCTGCGACACTGGCCAACCCACCACCGACACTAGCCGTGACCGTCTTCTTGTGGAAATTGTCGGCGGCATCGGCCAAAGCGAGGAGCTCCAGGATGTTCTGTTGCAGCGAGCCACCACGCTGGTTGAAGAAGCGAACGAAGAGACGAGCTGCCATAAAAACTCGATCAGCTGCTTCTTCCACCACTCTGAGGCAAGAAAACAGAAAGATATTATGGGAGAAACATTTGACTATAATGCAACTTATAATAGCGACAGTACAGTAAGGTTAAATGTCATCTGGGATTTAGGAAGCATTTGCAATATTGTGATGGAGCTTAAAAATGCTTTAAAGAAATTGGGCCACATTCACAAACGAATGTTTGTACGAATGTACGAATGTTTGACGCACAAATCAATATGTTCTTAAGTTTTACCTTCATATGTCTTATGTTCATAAAGTTGTTTGTACTTTGCAAACAAATGTAGAATTTCCTCAGGCCATGCATCTGCACAAATGATGGCAGGGCTGCAGTGCTCTATGCCTTAATGCAGCATCTTAATGATACTAAGTTAAAAAGCCTTATCACAAAATGTAAACTGAATACATTTGTGAAACAATTCACTTTTTCTTCATTGTGCTTCTCCCTCCTCTCTACCCCAACCGGTCAAGTCTGGTTCTGCCTGAGGTCATTTCCTGTTAAAAGGGAGTTTTTTCTTGCCACTGTTGCCAAGTGCTTGCTCATGTGGGAATGTTGGGTCTCTTTAAAATTAAAACCTGAAGAGTTCGGTTTAGAACCTGCTCTATGTGTGATGCCTTGAGATGACTTTGTTGTGATTTGGCGCTATATAAATAATGATTGATTGACTTTTTCTTCTGGGTTTATCTTCATTTTCAAGCAAATCTCTCTTTTGTTCTGATTGAAATGAACCACTGGCCGAACTGCAGATGACACAGCATTTACCAATCAGGCTTTAGGGGACACACTACGGTAAAGGCTCCGCCAATTCATCTGTTTTTAACCTTCTCTGTTCAGCAAAGCGCTCTCTTCATGACACACCAAACGGATGTCCTTATATAGAAATAGAGGCGGTATGCTGATTGCAGATAGTGGACATGCGTCTGTCAGTTATGATGATAATGATCTACTAACAGACACAGAGTGGTGAGAACAATAGTGTCTCTGGTATGCACGTGTCAGGAATGTTTCGCAAACGCTTACTTTGTGGAGAGTGATAACATTTCTACGCACATATAAGTGAAAGAGGCCCATTGTATTTTGTTTTCCCTGCTGTAATTGGCCAGTGCTGCTTACGAGCATTGAGGAAAAATTCTACAAGCCATTTGGATAACTTCAGCAAAAGTTGACTTACTCTTCAGCCTCATCGTCCTTGTTGGCCTCATTCCACTCATCCCAGCCTGAGAGACGGAAAGGAAATAGCTACAGCTAAAGTATACTTGTAGGTTTCATCTACAATAAGTGGGATCACTAATCATAAAACATCTTCAATATCTAACATACCTTCTACTGTTCCCCACCATGCCAAAAGACCATCTTCATCCTGGAAATGAAAGGTTTTAGACCCACTTCAATTATTCTTTGTGTGCAAACATGAACGAGCATCATGTGATGGAATATTATAACACAAAGTAGGCATACGTCTAGAGGGTCTGGGACTGTTCCTTCACTGGGCACTGGTACTTCAGCCAACTGTAGGGTTTGAACTTCCACTGCCTCCTAGAACAGAAAGATACTGCACACTGTACACAACCTTTGGATACCCTTGCTTCAGAAAGTTACAGATTCATTAAAAAATTGCCACAGCCTGAAAGTTATGTGTGACCTGTGTTCAAGAACGCTGTTCATTAATGCATCAATGCTCTTCTATGGTGAAACCTTAATGAGGAGATAATGCAGGTATGTAAAAACTTCACTGTGCGATTGCATTGGCCAAAAATTATCCTTTTAAGATAATGACCAACTATGTGTTATTAGAGTTTATCTCAGGAAATGAGAAGCCTTGAGCAATAACAGGAAACTGAATCTTCAACCGCAAAACCACAAGTTATCTAATCCTGACCGAACACTATTCCTTTGTAGCAAATATTTAGCAGTCATTATCATATATAGTCATACGTGACTAATTCCTATTAGATGAACATGCTAGGAAGTACTGTATTTCTTGCAGTTTACCAGATATGGTCAGTCTTTTTATGAATATTAGATTAATTGTGTTTAAATTGACCTTTTAGGAGCCTCGGAAGGCAAGTGTGCCAAATACATGAGAATTTGTGTAGTGTATTAGGCTCAACCACTTTCCTGTTATTTCATTTTATATGTCATGCATTGCCTGTATGGACGCAGAGGTTTTATCTCCCTCTTGAAAAGTTACATTTTCCTTTTAAAAGATAGTAATTGAGTGCAGGGGACACCAGAAGACTCCTACTACCACTAGTTAAAATAGTTTCTATATTATAAATTTGAATGTTAATAGGGTTAGGGAGAGGGTACTACATTGTATGTAAAAGTAAAGTAAAGTAAAAAGATGCCTACACATACAGCCTTGCTATCATTAATTGAATGTTTGGATAAACAACAATGAGACTACAGTATTTTATATTTAGCAAAATATTATCTTTTCCCTTTTACAATCAACAATGGAATCTAAAGCTGCCTCCATTTTCATTTTGTGTGGCACAGTATAAATAGACCTTAAGAATTTGAGCTCATGATTAGCTCATGGTTAGCTCATGGTTACCGCGTGGTTACCACATGACCGAGAGATGCACTTGCCAAGAGGAAACAAAAAGTCAGACAGGAAACAAAGAAAAATAGAATGAATCCGAGACAATCATGGCTCTGATCCTACTAGAGAACTTTTACCTGTATTAGATATCACTTGGGTAAATAAAGGCGATTCTCTACCCACCCTTAACAATAACATCCTGCCTTGTTTATTTTAACAGGAACATGCTGAACTGCGCTACAATGCAAACTGATTCGCATGTGAGTATATGTGTGCTTGACTAGCACTAAGTATATTTGTTTTTATGTGTGAAAATTTAAAACAGTTATTCTGCAGATCAGCTGTAGTTTTATTCAAATCCAAATTAAAAGTTCATTTCTGTGCCTTTGGTGATGTTATCAACTGCATTTTTACATCCTTCATTAAAATTGGGATCTTTTACTCACTGCACTGAAACTGTACTATACTACTATAACATTTATACTTTTCTTAGGACTGTTTTTAATTTTGTGTTTCATTCTGTTTAACAAGGCCCACCAACCTGAGTGTCAGATGATACTGCAGCAGATTCCTGTGACATTAAAACATAAATAAAAATTAGTACATGTTAAATTAATAATATTAGTTCTAAAAGTGCAAAGCTGCCATCAAGACAAACAGTAGCTACTAATATATGTCTAAATCTAAAATATGAAACATTTGGGTTTGTTCAACACTTTTTTGTTTACTATATAATTACATACAAGTTATTTTATAGGTTGGAATTTATTCAGTATTGTTCCTGGTATTGTAGAAAATTGTAATTTGTATTTTTAAGCACGAAAGGTAGCACTACTGTGGAGTTATGCAAAATAATGATGTATGTTAACTGGTACCTTTGTTCCAGACCCAAACACACTGGGAAGAATCCTCTTTATTCTAAAAGTCTAGAGAAGAAATACATGTAAATATTTTCATATTTGTACAGTCCAATTACAATTAGACTTAATCTTGACAGAGTGTTAGTGGTTAAGTGGTACTGTTCATAGCTTTTACAAATCACTTTAAATTACATGCAATAAAACCACTGCTTTCATACCACTGTGCGTTTCTTCGGTTCTTCTTTCAGCTGGCTTTTCACCTCACTGCTGGTGTCAGCATCAGCGTACCAAATAGTCTGTGGAGGGGTTGTGGGGTTAGTGCTCTTACAATAAAATGATGTATGGGTTGACTGAACATGGTGGCTTCAAAAATGGCTTGTTATAAACTATCAGGCAAGATCACAAATGTTTGTTTGTGTCTGTGTTCTGTGCAGTATTCAATGTAAGAATCCGTGACGAAACAGGCAGATCTAGTTTGGGAAGAGTGTTGGCATTTAAGGCTTTACTACATCTGTCACTGTTGCTGTGTTTTCCTAATGACTCCAAGATCACCACCATGAGCCATTCATCCACACAAAATATGTACATAAAATGGTTTCTTGTGGTACTCTTGTTGGATACTTTGTACTTTTCTGTCTTGCAGCTTGTTTTTAATGTTGACAGTAAAAATATAAAAAACAATGGATACAAGGTGTCGGTAATTGTTAATAGCAGTCTTTTAAACCAGTTATACTTATTAAAAGGGATTGCAGAGGCATCTCTCTCTCTCCCTAAATTGCATTAAATTAAATGTATGAACTATAAACATCGTAGTAGCAAACCCCTCAAGCTACATTATTGACACAGAATTGATTTGTATCTTACATGTCTCTCTATTGTGCTGTCATCCAGGCTTTCAGTACTGAGGGAGTGCTTACTGTGAATCGGCTGGGTGTCCTAATGAGAAAGAAGAGATGGGTGGGAACAAAAGCAGGGATAGTTAAGAGCAGTTGTATCTAAAGATGTAAAAAGAGTAATGGAGTGTCGACATTTAGAGAACAAACTACACTGATGAATAATGTTTGGTTGCTGGTATCTTAGAGCTATGATAAACTATTCGATTCATTCATTATGATCACTAGCATTTAATTCAGCAAATGAGAGATTGATTTAATCGTTTTTAACATGATTTACAGTTATTATAAAATGATTTGCTTTTGGGTCGCCTCTACAATCATTAAAACATTGAAAACCACAACAAAAAAATATAACCTGAATCTTTACCTTGGATGAGGAAATGGTATTAGGAACCGCAGAGTCTGTCTGACTTTGCTCTTCTGGCATCTACATTACAGCAAAATTATATTATTAAAATAAAATAGTATATCTTTTTACTTAGGAAGTTAAACACAGCATACCACACTGAGTCAGACATCATGAATTTATAAAACTAAACACTAGAAAAAGTTAGGAAAAGTTAGGTAAGAAGTTACCTCCTGCACATTACCTGAGAGTAAGACTTAAAGGGGTTTACTTTCTGCATCATCCCCTTGAACACACCAGGGGTCTAAAATGAATACAAACATGTCACATGAATGTCCCATATCACATGTCCCATTCTATTAACTATGATACATTATAAGATAGTGTTACAAAGTAAATGAAAAGAAAGGAGTTTAATCATTGTGCAGGATTTGAATTTTTCTGACCTCTGGCGCCATCTGGTGGTGTTGGAAAATGCATGCGGTAAAATAATGTAGGCAATGTTTGCAGGATCATCTCACTATGACAATTTTTTAAGTAATCAGGCTTCTTCTTTTTCTGTTTGCCGTTTCAACATATTCTTATATTCCACAGAACCTTGGTAGTGTAGAAATATAAGATACTAATTAAGAGTAACCTACTGAGTCCTGCTCTGTTTAGAAAATAAAAAGTTCCAAACATGGCTTAGCCTTTGTGTGAAACAAATATTCACTCCCCCTTATCCTTGAAAACACAGGAGGCTTTCCTTTTTAGGTAATAGCCAATTCAAAATAAGCTTATCTGAAGGCAGATGTTGACCTTACTCTCCATGAGTATCTATTTTGTCTACCACCTACACATTCAGTAAAAAAAAGAAGCTTTATTTGGCCTTTTAACATGTTGACGTGCTAAAACTGACCTGGTTGTTATTGTCTGCCAAGCTTCCATCACTGGAGGAAAGGTCACTGCGTAGCAGCTGGGTATCCTGGAAAGACAAGATGCAAGGCAGGAAAAACAAACTGCATTTAAACATCACAAGCAGCTCTTTTCACAATGTTGGAACACTTTTGGAATAAATGAAGGGGTTTGATTAAAATAACCATACAGGATTGGACAAAACATTCATATGTCTGATCTGTTAACAACATCCAGAAAAGTAAGATAACAGGCAATGTCTATTGGATTATATTTTTCTCTCCAAATATCAATATCATTGTCATCAGGATTACCACACATACCTTTGACTGTGAGGATTTGAATGGATTGACTTTCTGCATCACCCCTGCGATCCCCCCTGGGTTCTGAATGATAAATACATTAATTGTACAATGGAAGTATAAGCATAACAACTTGAACAAATCATAATACCTTATGAATAGGGCTGTGACTTAGCACATCAGTACAACAGGACATGTACCTGTTTTCCCTGAAGTTCATTTCCAGTCTCTTGGACATTGGCAGAATCGTTTTGAGCATCGTTCTTTGGCACCTGTAACCAAGAATTGACACAGAACTTAATTCTTTGTACAATTTTTTACCTCTACAACCCTGTTGTTAAAAAATATATCCTAGGGCGACAGTTCAAGGGTTCTGAAAATTCAGATTGAATTTACAGATGACTTTCCTTTAGATTCACTATCTAAGAATTTCAAGATAAAACACCAACAAGTATAAAAGTGGCACATCACCTCATCATGATATCACCTTAAGTCAACATGTTAAGCTCTTGTCAATCACTTGGTCTCAATAAGTCTTATTATTATGCACTAGTCCTAGTCAAAAGCAGGTAAACTCTGAAGTGCTATCTGTTGTTTCTGATGCTTTGCTTCATAAAAAGATGAGTTGCTTACAAGGGTTGCAAATGTTAAATTATCAGAGACAGTACCTGTGTGGAAGTCTTGAACGGGTTGACTTTCTGCATCACCCCTTTAAACATACCAGGGTTCTGAAACACAACCACACAAACGGATCATCCTGTGCTCCATGAAGTAAGTTTTTAAACTCAAGCAATGCTATGGAAACCTTGTATTTTCAGCAAAAAACATCACACGTTATCTCCAATTACAGTTATTAATTTTAGAGGTTTTAGTACAAATGCAAAACTCAGCTTGCATTTTAAAAAGAAAAGACAACAATAATGACAAACAGCTAGATTTCTGCTGCAGCATCAATTCTTTCTTCTGTTGATATTTATATTGATATTTATTTTATTAAAAGTTTATGGGAGAAAATCTGGTTTCTAATCAGGTTATAAAAAAACTAAAAAAACTTTAACACACCTGATTTGTGTCTGAAACCCTACCATGCTCCAGTGACTCTGACGATGGAGCTTTAGAGACCTGCGTGAGAAGACTCAGTTGAGTTAGTGCTGTATTGTCTGACAGATAATTTTATAATAACCATTATAAATGGTTACCTGGGAGGTGGCCTTGAATGGGTTGACCTTCTGCATAACCCCTTTCAGCATACCAGGGTTCTGTAATGGAGATTTTATAGAAGAATGCAGGTTGTGATGCCAAGGTCCGATTTTCTGCACATATATCTGATTTTCTTGACTTCCTGTTGACATCTACTTTTAAAAGTGTCCCATATCCTACAGTTACCTCTGTTTACGCTTGCTTAACACTTGAAACAACAAGCATGTGTACATGAGGGTTTGGTTACTGAAATGGAAGTAAACAAACAGCCATTCCCACACAAATGAAATGCAAATAATAACTCAAGCAATTAGTTTTTGAAGCATCTTTAGAGGTTAACAAAATATTGGTCACATTTTAAGAGTAGAGCTCTTTGCAGGCTGGGTGTATGCAATGATCACTGCTACACTGGTTCAAAGGGATATGTAGATGTGGGAAAGGTGTCTGCTGTCTTGAGCCTTTTACCTCCATTTCATTTTCAGTGTTTTGTTTATTTTCAGTGGAGAATAGTGGTTCATATGAATGTAGCATTATATCCTACATTATTAAAATGTGAAAAAGTATAAAATTGCCACATTTTCAATGACATGCACCGCAATGACAGGTAATACCAATCGATCTGTCTGTTTAGGTGACGTCATATGGCCAGATATCAGATTTATTTCCACATATGATATATGACATGCTTTTTTCCTGTTCACACTTACATAATACATATCCTGTCTGTGCCCCATGTGAGCAAATAAATCTGAATTTGTTCGCTTTCACCAGACAGTGTAAATGCAGTGTAAATGCGAGGACTGCTAATTTAGCCTTTGAGATTCTCCATGATTGTGTACACTGTGCACATTGCATAATTATTTTTCCATGACTTGCTATGGAGGCCACGCCAAAGATAATCTGTTTCCACCCTTGTTTGGATAAAGACATTGCTGTTTCACAGTGAGGCTTAGTGTGACTTTGAAAAAAGACAATAGGTATCCTGGGTACTTTTATTTTATTTCATGAATTACTTTTACAATTGTAATCTGGTACTGATAACATTTTTACATTTAAACACTCACTGGTTTGTTATTGTCTCATTTTTTATTAGAATATAAGCAGAAAAAGAAGAGCTATTCCAAAAGGATCTTGTCCAAACTATGAGTGGCTATAAGAAAACAAACAACTAAGCACAATATTTATACTTTGGTATGTTTGAGTTGGACTAAATGCAAATTGCTGTGCAACTTATATTTGAGTTCTTCTTACCTGTGTGGCCTGAGTTCCCTGTTCTAGTGACTCTGAAGAGGAGGCCTGAAAACAGAACAAAAGTTGAACCATATTTCACATGACATACTCAAAATTAGAGCAATAAGTGTGTCATGTTTTAGTTTTTTACCTGTGAGGCAGACTTGAATGGGTTGATTTTATGCATAACTCCCATCACCCCTGTCCTCTGATGTTCGTGCAAATGGACATAGTGATTTTGACAAAAATGTAAGTCAATCAGAAGATACAGTTTAATAGTTTTGTTCTGATAAACAGTATAAAGTAATTATGGCCTCCATGTCTGAGTTAACTTCCACAATAAGTCAATGAATTGATTAGTTGCCAACCATTAAATGAATCGTCAATTTAACTATTTTCATAATCAGTCATTTTAAATTGTGTCTGATTCCTGCTTCTTAAATGTGTTTCTGGTTTTGTTTAGTCCTCTATGACAGTAAACAGAATGTCTTTGTGTTTCTGACTGCTGATTAATTCAAAAGAGGACACTGGAGGGTGTCAGCTTGGACTCTGGAAAACAGAGATTCAAAATTTACCATTTTTTTGACATTTTAATGACCAAAAAAGAAATTGAATAATAAAGAAAATATTCAATAGCTTAATATATAATGAAAATAATCACTTTTTAGCAGCTGGAGACAGAATGTAAACATTGTGGCTGACAGTGTGAACATTCACCTGCGAGGCTGAGGTCATTCCTGCATCCTCACTGCTCAGGCTGTGTATGATTGGGTTGTCCAGATCCTAGAGTTGAATGATTTGATGGTATAAACACATGTAAACAAACAAAACACCCTTCTTTAACATAACGTCTATCTGTGTCTCTCTCTCTCTCTCACACACACACACACACACACACACACTCCATACCCCCTTGCTGGGTCTCTGTGGGACAACTGGAGTCGTGGCTGTTGAGTCTTTATCTCTTTTGAACATGTTCATCCTGAAACACAAAGTGTTTTCAATGTTAGCAGGTGATGAGGCAAGAAAACATGGCTCCAAATTCATAACTGACAGTTGCAAACACTGTTGTACTGGAATAAAACATGACTAATGTGGGTTTCAGCACTGGCTGCCCTTTCTATGGACCCACACACCAAATTCCATTCAAATATCTGTCCATTTAAAGGTACACGGTGTAGCTGACACACATCGAAAAGGTTTTAAGTGTGAGTCGACTGCTTTAAAGACATTTTTTGTTTTACTGATAAAAACCGGTTTGAATGAAATCCATAACATGACGCATTTTCAATTACACTACCAACTTTATTTGGGTTGACATTGTCTGCTCGGGTGAAGTGTTATTGATGCAGAGCGCTTATAGAAAAGTTGTTTTTGGTAAACAAGCTTACGCCTAATTGAAAATGTGTCCAGTTGAGAGGAAACATGTCTGTAAGTCGCTTTCTACACCCTGTTAACAGAAAAGGGAACACACATTTGAACTGACGGAACTTTACACGCAGTTTGGTTGGTGCCACATAGCGATACATCACATTGTACTTATATCCGCCACTACAGAGGAATGTTTGACAACACAAAACTAAAGCTAGAACATAATGAACCGAACAGGGTGCCTACCTCACGAGTTGCGTGAAACAAAAACGGCCAACAACAAATGTTTTTTTAAAATCTTATAATAGCCTCCGTGTACTTTCCCTTCATAGTACAGAGAAGTCAAACTGGTTTGGCAAGGCGGACCACGGAAGGGAAACTATTACAGAGTATAATGTGACTCTTGCCTGCTCTCATTTCAGGGAGTTTTTGTTTAAATGCGAACAATGTGCAGTTAAAACACCGATAGTCACACGTCCTGCTCCCAAACCGGCAATCACATGAGAGAAAAGCAGAGTCATGTCCTCGGTAAGGTCACCTGGGCTGGGCGTGGTCTCCATGGACCTATTTTTCGTCAATCTACCCCTTTGTACAGGTGGAAAGTAACTAAGCACATCAACTTTAAGGAACTTGTACTTAACTAGATTGTTTCCATGTTAAACTATATTAGAGTTTCACTCTATTACATCTCAGAGAGAAATGTTGTAGCCTACTCTATACTCCACTACATTTATTTGACAGATTTAGTGAGTTTTCAGATGAAGATTTGACACAATGGATAATATAACAAGCTTTTAAAATACAACACATTGTCAAAGATGAAACCAGTGTGTAGTCGGGGTGACATTTCAGATGTCTATGAGTTGTTAACAGCTCCACCAAATAGTGATTTTTGCCTCTCAACTTCTCACATGGTTTCATTTCAATTAATGTTCAAATTATCCAATATTTCACCAACATTAATCATCTCACCACCCCTCAGTTTATCTGCAGACCCTTTGGGGTAGTGTAAACTAGCTCCACCTCCAGCAGCTACAACAGTAACATGCTGCTCTAACACTGATGCTTCACTATTAATAATCTAATGATGTCATATATAATAATATATCAGTCAGAGGGACCAAACCACTACTTTTACTGTAATACTGCATACTACATCAATCATCTTTTAAGCTGTCTTTGTTCTCCTAATTTCCTTTTCCTTTCGTTCTTTTTCCCCACTTCCAACAATGAAATTCACTAATTATTATGCTTTCACCGCCTTTCAAACTATATTGAAAATGATGCTTTGATCAACTGTTTAACAAATGGTGCAAGTCAAAAGAACATTCATAAAACTATGTATCTCAGAATAGTCTGAGTTAAGGTAAATACCTGCAGACAGGAAGAGTGACCACAAACAGGAAACACAGTAAACAGGACATATTTACAAACACTCTTTATTTACACATTCAGCCTTACATTAAAATATCTAAATATGCTAAAATAAAACATTTGAATTTTTAAAAACATTTCCATTCAGGTTAAAATAATGCAGGTGGAAGACCATAATCTGAATACAGTATCTACACATATGCACAATCATATTTACTTAGATGCCACATGTTATGAGCACAAGTGTCTATGGTTGTTGTAAAGACGATAGAATTAACAATATGAACTAGCAAATATGTGTGCACAGGATGTTTCTGTAAACCAACTAGACACAGATGACGGTACAATTTTTGTGCAATCATTTTACATTGTGACACAAGTAGCTTTAAATATAGAAACATGTCAACATCACATGCAACGAAAATATGCAGATGGAAACTTTCCAACATTTTGCATCTCATGCATCAGTAAACAACAAATTCCAGGTTTAACAATGACCATTAAAGCTGATTCAACACACTAAAACAATGAGGATGTAACATAATGAGCGTCACCAAATTAGAACTGCAGTCTATAAAATTGTGAACCATGCTTTTTATTTTGTTGTTTTGTCCATCTCTTGGCACACAACAAATATCTACTCTATTTAAAGTATACAGTAGTAGATTGATGTTTTGAAGCAATGTCATGAATTATATATTAAAAATAAGTTACTCAATAATAATAAAAGATAAAAATATTTGTACTGTATATTCATATAAGATGATGTGAGCAGAAACTTATTTACAAATGTAGTCCTATATTAACTAGAGTACAGTTACTGCAATTAAACTAATGACAACTATCAACATAAAAAGTCAAGTTTTACCCGCACAGTTTCCTCTTTAGGTCTCATGGTATATTCATAACTATCAACTCCAATTAAATATAATACCCTGACAAGAATACTACACCCCCCCCCCCCTTTTTTTGATTGCATAATATTGCAGGCTGCTATTGTTAAATTGCGTTTTCCTTGTATACATACAGTACAGTGGATGGATAAATTGAACTAGAAGAAAAAAATAAAACAATTCACCTGTGTCAACAAAACTACATTCTTCTGATACACCTTATAGATAGCACACCTTTTTCCCAAAGAACAAAACAAACAGTGCAAAAATGAAGGTTTGTGTCATTCTGAACAGTCCATGTGTGGAAAGTGAATACCGTACATATAATACAACAACCTGCAGCAACAATTTTAAACAATTAAAATTCAGATTCTGCTATTTTTATCTAACTCATGATGATAAAAGTTTTGTCACATAAACCCTTCTAATATAAATGAAACTTCCCTGTTGGTTCATGAATTCCTTTAAAAGCAACAGTTCCCCATTTCAGCCAGCAGAGGGCAGTGGTGATCTTCAAGAAATAATTATATGGTACAAGTGGTTTCACAGGAAGTGTTGCTCACATGTTTCCAGTTGAATCCCTTAGCTCCTCTCTGATGGAGTTGAGCTCCACTATCCCGTCATTAAGCACATTGGCCACCTCCTTTATCTGACTTACAATCTCTTTCTTGCAGCCTTTCTTCAGCTCCCGGGAGTCCTTCATAAAGTACTTGTCCATGCCTTTGAAAAGTCCTTGCACCGAGGCCACAGCTGCGTCGGTTATCTCAGTTGCTCGCATCACAGGTGAGTCAACTAAACTGATCATCTGGACAGCCCTGCGGACCTCCCATTCCTCAGAGTAGTGCTGGGTGCCGGACCTGAGGAAAGGATGGCCACGGAGTTTGTATAAGCCATGATTGACAAAGTGAAGGATCTTCGCAATGTCCAGCAGGTGATCCTCATACTCCTGCAGTACCGTCTCCACCTACGAGAGGGGAAGATTATTGTCTTGGGTTAAGTATCAGAAGCCAGTGGTGAGTTGCAACATGACATGGAACAAGCTTTTTACTCAGTCAGCATACTCCTGCATATGAACAGAACTTTTAAGACACACTGTTTACCTTCTTCCGGTCATGCATGTTGTTAACATTATCTGAGATTGCCGCAGAGGCTGAAGTGATTCCACCAGCTGTTGCTACACCCACACCAACCGCTGTAACCACGAGAGAGGCACCAAAGGTGAAAGGTGCCAGAGCCAGACCAGCGATGGCTGTCACACCACCCACAGCTGTAGTGGTGCCACCAGTAATACCGGCGATCTTGGCTTTATGGTGGAAGTTGCTGATGTCATCTGCGATGGCGTGGAGTGTGATGACGGAATGCCAGAGTACCTCCGCACGCTCTGTGAAGACCTTGTTGAAGACGCGAAGTCCCCGATCGACCTTGTCAGCCAAGATGGTGAAGGACCTGGGATTTATTTGAGTACCAGAGGCAATGTTATGCTAATGTCTTTGTCAAAAACAACCAATAAAGCGAGACCAGCACATTAAAAATCTTAAGATTCCCACTTCAATTATTTGACTGACTCAGAGGGTCTGTTACTGGTGATAGAGCAACAGTTGACACAATTCCCCCAGTTTATTTTGACCGTATTTTGGGATCATATTGGTCAGATCAGCACACTTCTACAGTACTGCAGACATAAAACAAACATACTTGGACTCATCCTCTTGTATGCCTTTTTCCTCATCATCTGATGGCACCTCATCCCATTCTGAAATGCAATCAAGCAACATATGTTGACGAGCTTAAAGAAGAAATCTAACTTTTTTTCTATGATTAGTTTTATGAAGTAGTTACTCAAAATAAGTCGTATTATGACTCACTTTCCACAGTGTACCACCACTCCATCAAACTGTCAGTGTCCTGCAACAATACAAAAACAATAATGTTGATGGTTCACACTTTAATGCCACACTACTCAAACAGGCAGACTTTATTATTTGCTTGAATACATATGGAATATTTGTGTATAGCCAGTTTTAGGAGAAGCTGACCCCATCCTCGTCACTATCCTCCAGACCCTCCATGGCACGCTCATCCATCTGAGCAGCCCGCCACTCCGCCTGAATAGTGTGTGAGAGGGCAAATGTACAAAAATAAGCCAGAGAATACGTCAGTTGGTCTTTGCTACGTACTTGACTACATTCACAGGGATTAGTCATTACAACTGAGGCCTTTGTATATATTAAGCTTTTATCACACACACTAGTTGGTGTGTTGGCGGCATGCACACTATGCTGCTAAACCAGTCCACTCACATGTCATAGGAATGCGCCCCATCATAGAACAGAGACATAGAGATAACTAAACCAAGAGTGGAAAACAACAACATTTCATAATACTTCAAAGTGCACCTTGTATAAATTATTCCAGAAGTTCTTCTGTTTAGATAAAATAATTCCAGTTTAATACGGATTTTCAGGCTGAACAGTACGGTTTGGTCCGACACATATAATCATGCCTTTGTAAATAAGCTTACAGTAATTAAATTAAGTTATTCTTGTGTCTAGCATGGATAGGCTGACGGCAAATTAATAGTAAACGGATTATCATGAAGCACAATTTTATGTATATCTGACCAAAGAGGTGATTTTCCATTAAGCCATACTCAGGTCTGACTGACTAGAAGATCTTAAGTTCAACTTTAAATGGTGTGTTTCTGCATTGTAACCTAACAGTTGCATAATGGTTCGGGTGGGGGAACTAAAGCTGTTGGTCAGATAAATGGTGAAACTGGGTCATTTTGTACATCATGTACAGCAGTTTGAGCCAAAGATGCAGAAGTATGAAAAACACTTTGTGAGGAATCACTGTCAAATGATAAAGATAATTTCAGTATCTTGTTGTATCAGTGTTTTCTGCTAACAAAGATTTGAACTAACCTTTGCAGCCTCTGACAGGTAGTCGCTAGACGTAGCTCCAGGTGGATCTTCACATTCGAGCTGCATAGCTTTGCTCTGGCAAAACAGAGAAAAAGAATATTAAAAATGAACTTTTCTTTTTAAAGATCTGTATATAATACGAGTATATATAATTAACTTAGACTGCACCAACTCACCTTAGCTTTGCGCTTTTTGAGACCTTTGAGTTTTGATGGCTTCTTCTGTTAAAGCAGGAAAACATTTTGAGAATTATTCTTTAATACTTTAATATAAAAGTTTTAAAAGTGAACATCGGCGTGACAAGAATACCGGTTTGCAGATGTCTAGGTCATCTTCTTCAAAGTCATACATCTCTCTGGGACTCATGAAATCTTTTCCTGTTTGGGTAATTTCATCCTCATCAAAGTCATCCTGCCAAAACACAAGACAGGCATGAGGCCAAAACCACACAATTTGATATGATATCTATAATGATGCAATGATCATTTCAGTATCTTGAGGTGTTCCCTATTTACAAAGATTTGAACCTATCTAACCTTAGCAGCCTCTGACAGGTAGTCGCTACACGTAGCTCCAGGTGGATCCTCACATTCGAACTGCATAGCTTTGCTCTGGCAAAACAGAGAAAAAGAAAATGAAAAGTGAGCTTTTCTTTTTAAAGATCTGACAATAAGAGCAAAGGGTATTTATAATTAACTTAGACTGCACTAACTCACCTTAGCTTTGAGCTTTTTGAGACCTTTAAGTTTCGATGGCTTCTTCTGTTAAAGCAGGAAAAACGTTTGAGAATCATACTTTACATAACTCCAAAATGAAAGTTTTAAAAGTGAAGATTGGCCAGACAAAAGTACCGGTTTGCAGATTTCCAGGTCATCTTGTTCAACGTCATACATCTCTCTGGGACTCATGAAACTTTTTCCTGTTTGAGCAATTTCATCCTCAGCAAAGTCATCCTGCCAAAATATATGACATAAATGAAGCCAACACCACAGAAATTGCTTATGATATGTAAATGCTTAAGTTGTGTGCTCAACAAACACTAAACGTACATTGAATGCATGCTGTGGCGTGCAGTGGCTAAATTCAATTGGCTCAGTCTGTCCAGCAGATTCATGGCTTGTCTTAGATTTGCGTGGGACAGGAATAGGAGCTTTATGTTTGGATTTTTTCTGATGAGAAGAAAAAATATATATTGTTACTGTTATCATGTATACTGTTCGTTAAAAATTAAAAAAACAACTCTTAGAAAAATACCTGTTTGCAATCCTCCATCCCATACAGTTCTTCATCATCCAGCTCCTCTGCTGAGAAGCTACCCTTCTTAGGATTGGTGACCTTCTTAGGATAGGTGTCACCCAGCATATCCTCCTTTTTCAAAAATCAGACAGATTTATGTAAAATTCACATCAAATCAAAGCATTTCTTTAACAAAACACAAAACAAACATTTACCTTAGAGCTGCGACGGACCATGTGCAGCAGCTTCAACTTTGTAGGTTTCTTCTATTGATGAAGGGGAAAAAGAGTCCATAAAGTAAAACCAAGTGACAAAGTACTCAATGAAAAACTGAGAATGACAAAGAACAGATAGTTACTGGTTTGCCGTCTTCCATTCCGAAAGTATCTCCATCACCATTTAAACCAGGAGACATGTGGGGTGTTTTCTTTAAGTCCTCATCATCGTCAAAGAAAGCAGCCTAAGCGATATATTCAAATAAACATTTATTTGTTGTTGGCAAGTCAAACACTGATAACCAAAAGCATACCGGTACAATGAAAAGCCTGTTTTAGTATATCTGTTATCAGTATAATTCAGTATAACTGTTTCAATAGCACATCAAACCACATTTTTAATTGCAATAAAAATACAAAAAGCATGAAAACTAACATTGTTTACAGTAAAAACATTTTTGGAATGTGAAGCCAAATTATCATTTGCCATAAAAGTATATGAACTGGAACATTCACACATAACTAATAAACAATAGTACCTTGCTAGTTGACTGGGGAGTGTGGCCTTTCATCTCCTCTACATCGTCAAATGGATCATCCTAAGAATCAAATAAGTATTATTTGTTTAAATGTAGGGAAATAAATTCATCAACTGCAGAACAGATGGAGTTAATTCACTGGTTTAGATTTTTCTAAATGGAAAAAAACTGAAACAGCTGGTGCTAATATGCTAATAAGCTAATAAAAGCTGTTCTAAAACTGCAACGCTAACCGGCTTTGTGCTCCAAATCATTTCATGTTTGCTAATGGGGGAATTATTCAGTAGTTTGTTGTTAACTGAAATGAAGGGGATTTTTTACCATCGACTTCTTGCGAGGTGTGTAGCCATGTGCACCAAAAACCTCCTCTTGGGTTGTCTCCTGAGAGAGGGAAAAAACCTATAAATTGCTATAGCACTGCCAAGAATTCCTCTTAGTATAACAATAATGCATAGCGCACATTGTACATCCTGCTTTACTACTAATGTAAACAATCATACCTTTGAGCCTTTTCTAGTCGTATTTCCGTGTGCCCCCTTCAGTTCCTCATCATTCTGGAGAGAAAAAGGTTTTACAGTTATACACATACATTTTGTTTAAAACTGTGAAATGTGAAATAGAAACAGTACGGTGGAAGTGTGATACCTTTCCTACAGAGATGACAAATCCTCTGTGTGGCACAAATTTGATCTTCATCCTCTTTTTTCTCTTCTAAAGAGACAAAAGATAGTGTAATATTCACAAACAGCAGCTTCATAATACTATACATCTACATTTAGGCTGAATAGTCATACATTTAGCCTTATTGTGCATATGACTATTCAACATTACTCTTCAAAGATAAACAAAAGTAGGCCTATAGAGATCCATGGCTTCCAACCTCTTCGTGGTGCGCTTCTCCTCCCTCCTCCTCATCATCATCACCAGTGCTATTGTCCAACACAGTTCCCTGTTGAAAATGAAACACTGCATCAAGCTAAATGTTTAGGAAGGCTAACATAAAAATAAGTTGTAGAACACCTTCATTTCCAGTCTTTGACAGTGGGATATGAATTATTGATTTTACATTTTACATTTTTACATTTATTCCCACACTTAAAAAGGTTAAAATACATACAACTTGATCTCCCTTGTGTTTTCATTCATAGTGGAGCTTTGAGTTTCACTATGAATGGAAAGTTTAGTATTTTTAGTCACAGTTAGTAGAGTGAAGGTACTTTACCTCTGACCATCGTCTTATGATAGAGTCTTTCTTGGCAATAGTTTTTGTATTCCTGTCATCACCCTATTATGGTAATACAGAGACAAAGTACTTAGAACTATAGTAAGTGTAAAATTTAAAAAAAATGGCACAAAAAACACACTCACATTAGAGATAACTTACCTTTGATGCTTGAGCTATTTGTCCATTCGCAATGGATGATCTTCTAAGCAACCGGTTGACTTTGACCTTCAGAGGTTGTTTCTGTTAGCAGAAGAGGACATTAATACAAAATTGCTGATTTATTAATATCCTTTTTAAATACAGAAACAAAACTATTTTAAAAAAAACAAACATACTTTGTAGTCCATTCCATATTGCTCTCCGTCATCATTATCTCCTGCTGACATGTGCATATTGGAAAAATTCTCCTGAAAAACAGCAGCAGCTTAATTAGTTTCACAATGTGGCAAGCAGCATGCTTGTTTTCGTTTAATGCCAAATGTATCTCCTACTATCAGATGTGTTGAAAAAAAACAAGTCAGTAATAACATTTCTTTAAGTTTATCTGGCAGAAAATTACAGTTACAGTTACAGTTGCCTTTATTTGTGCTTCCTAAAATAGTACTTCTTGTTTGATTCACTTGGTTCCCCTTCATTTGACTGTGTTAGTACTACATCAGAACCTTTGTCCCTTAGGTGCAATAGATAATGTGTTATCCCATAGTCACTGATACATATTTAGGGAAATCTGTTGTTTGTGAAAGTTGTTGTTTGTTACCTTTGAGGATCTACGTGGATTAGGTAAGGTGCTACTCTTCTGGTCTTTTGTGACATCAGGAAATTTCTCCTACAAAGTGAATCAATCATTAACATTATAATGCCAAACATGCAACAAAATCAAAGCAGTGAATATGTTATTTTACATTACTTAATTTACCTTTGAGCCTCTTCTAATGGGCATGGACACTCTGAATTTTCTGTCTTTTTTCTGTAATAAAGATTTACGCTGGAGGTAAAGCTACATGCAAAAAAAAAAGAAATGCTTACTGTATCAGTGAATGATAAGAAAAATGACTTAGACTGATTGTACCTTGCTGTGACTTCCAGAGCCATCCTGTTCTTCACCACTTACTCCATCCAAGTCCGCCTTTGCCTAAAGAGAAAGTTCCTCCTTTTTTAGTTGTCTTTTCTTCAGCCTACAAACAAATAATGCTGCCAGAAATTAACCATCTCTTACCTTCAGTGATTCTCGCCGTAGTCTTAATGTTCCAGACTTTAAAAAAAAAAGAAAGAACAATATACTATTAATCAACTGGATTATCCCCCCCCCCCCAAAAAAAAATGTGTTCTATGGAAAACATTGCTGTGGTATGCCAACATATTAGGGTTAGGGTTAGTAAAAAAAAAGGACATTAAATCAAATTGTAAAATTGTGTTTTCTTACTGGTCTGAAGTCAGGGCTAAGCTCAGGGCTGTCTTCAGGCCAGTCATCCACACATTTTTCCTGTTTTGGGATTTTAGAAGAGCAAACATTTATACAGGCAGTTCTGGAGAGTTTATCTATCTGTGTACAGAATATCAATTCATATCCAGATTGCAATTGGTTTACATGTATGCTCCCAATGGGATAAAGCCATTAGGTATTGATGACCCCATTGTCTCTTCCATTGTATATCTTCATATTATATAAATAAAGATTCCCTGACTCATTGTTGTACTTATTACATTACAGTAAAAAAAAAAAATAAATAAAAAAATCACACCTGTCCAGTAAGCAGGACGTCAACATAGCTCTCAGTTTCCACTGGTTTAATTTCCTGTAAAAGAAAAATATATACAATTATGTTTAATCCACAGTGTATCTCAACAGCTACACAAACTATCCCTGCGTGGAAAGTTTGTGTAGCCGGTAAATCAACTAACATTGTTCCTTATTAGACAGTTAGAGCCTGGAACATTTTGTTATACAAACAAATTATGGAAACTAATTAGGTCCAAAATGCATACCAGAGTTTTTGGCTTGCGGCAAACAACTGGCTTTGGGAGTGGTTTAAATGCCATTTTAGGAGATGTTTTTGGTACAGTTGGTTCAGGTTCAACCTAAACAAAAACAGACAAAGATCATTAATAGGACAGCATGCTCAGACATATTAGTGACTTATACAAACAAGTAAGTACGATATTATGCTAAAATGACTTTTTAGCATACAGGGCTTGCTGGTTTGGGTGGCTTTTCTGGCACAAGTGGTTTTTCTGGCATGGGTGGCTTTTGTGGTCTGGGCGGTCTGGTTCGAGGTAGTGGCTTCGGTGGACGTTTGAATGTCTGCGCCTGAAAGTTTGTTATTGAAGGACAATATGAAAATGTTTCTCTGAAGAGAATATATCAGAACACACACTTTAATGTTCAAATAAAAGCTTAAAATGAATACTTTTTGGCTGTACATACTAGTCAAATGACACTTGGTACATACGTGGGTCATTTCAGATGGAGATTGTCTCGTTGACATAGACAGATTCCTGGCCCGACTGAAGGGAGTCGGCTGAAAAATATCATGTTTGGTTCCGTGAGGAGTTATTAACACAACCCCATGTGGCATGTTTGAAGACGTCGCTTGGACGACTGGTGACGATAGTGTATCCAAGTTCATTTCTGACAGACTGCTCATTGAAGGTGTTGAGTATGGGGCCTTAAAGGCTGTATTGCTGGAGGTCTTGAATATATCACTGTTGTTAACAGTGTTTGAGGAAAGAGTTTGGAAGATGTCTGGAGTCCCATTAGAGACATCTTGGAAAGGATCATGCTGTTTGGAAGGAGTTGTACCAAATGGGTCATCCAGACTGGAGACGTCTTGGAATAAATCCCTTGTAATTGGACTTGGGAATGGGTCGATTGTACTTGTGGATGACAATGAAAATACATCCCGATTATTCATAGAAGAACTCTCTGGCTTCACTAGATCACTTTCAAACAAAGCTGTTTCCTTGGTTGTGGCAGAATAAAACGGGTTCACCGCTGTACACTGTGGGAATTGGAACAGACCATTTTCCTTGTGTGAAGGAGCTTTGAATGGGTCCTTAAAAATGCTAGATTCATCAAAGAGGTTCAGGTCCTTAGCATGTGCAGCATGGTGTGCACCCTCTCCTTTAGCGGCCTGGAAAAGATCTTCCACTTCACTTTTAAAAAGATCAGAGCCTTTTGACTTCACGTCTTTTGAGTGGTTCTGTGTGTGGGCAGGATTTGTCTTAAAGATGTCAGATGAGTTCAGGTTTACATCCTGGCCATGACCATTGGCAGATGCATTCTGAGCCAGTGTTGATGTCTGGAAGAGGTCTGGCATGTAGTCATGGTTAAAGGTCTGGAATAGGTCCTTTTCAGGTTCTGAACATTTGGCTCCATTTTCCACAGACTGGCCATCCTGCTGAAAATCTAGAGGTGAACTCTGAAATTCAGGTGGAGGGACAAAGATGGTATCGAGGCTTAGGTCTTCTGAGGTTTTCCCCCCTGCATTGTCTGTGCCATTACTTTTGCTGCCGGATTCCTGATGGCAGAACACATGACGATTAAGGACATGTTATAAAAAAAAAATCACAATATTTAAAAAGGTAATGCTATGATCTGGTTTAACAAACAAAAATAAATTGTTGTACATACTTCATAAAATGTGTAAAAAGGGTTATTTCTGGCCAAACTGCTGTTGACTCCATTCTGATAAAGAAATAAAAAGGAAATGAGACAGAAGAGGAAGAAGTGTTAGATTTACTTTAGACTGTTGACAGATTCCTCAATCTGAATGAAGCAGACATATAAAAACATACCTGTGGGCTTACATGGAGCACCTCCTGCAATCCATTCTGAAAGACAATGACACAGCAGAAATGTTAAACGTTGGATGGTTTTTGAGGAGTGGCAGTGCTTGCATTTACAGTAATACTACATACAGTATTGTAAGTGAAGTCTGAAATGACCAGATATGCTAATACATTTTACCTTCCAAAATATTTCATGTATTGATTTTTCAAAATGTGTGTGATGCTGAGAGATAGCATGTTTACCACTGTTTTATTTTTGATTGATTTGTCACAAAACCAGACTTATTTACAGAGCAGCCAGCCACAGTGTGGTTGTACACATTTACTCCTATTAGTCACAAAGATCTGAAGATAACAGTTACTCTGATTTAACTTCAAAGACCAAAAATAGTAAGGGTGTGGTGTTCACCTGGGCAGAAAAGAGATGATTATCCTCCATCTTCAACCCCTTTTTATGAAAAGGAAGATTTGTGTTAATTAAAATTTGAATACAACCATGATAATTAAAAATAAATCAGTTTTGAGGAATTTGAGGCATTCAAAATGAATTAGTTTTTCCATATGGACTTAAATATACTCAACCTGTTCAACCTCACCTGTCGCAAGTGTGGCTTATACGTCACATCTGTAGCAGCAGCTGAGAGATCACTGAAAAGTTCACCGTCCTGTGAACCAACCAAACATGAATGACACAAAGTCAGCAACAAAACATAGTTATGGAGTGAAGCGTGGGAAGTCACGCTTCATGATTCTCATGCATTCTGAATCTGTGTGATCAGGTATGAAAGTCATGCATTACTCTTTTGAAATGTAAACAAAATTTTGACAACACTGCAAGATACCGCAAGCATATTGTTGTTCTTGTTTTTCCCACAAACAAGAAAACAAGTTGTTTTTTTCCTCTCACATTTGTCTTTAAACAATAAAAAGATAGTATACATGATTAGAAAATGTATCTAGGAGTAGGCAGATGATTTTTGTCACCTATGCCCAACTCCCCCATTCTCTAACAAAGGTGTTTATACACAGAGCTGAAAAAGTAAGTGGTCTCTGACCTGTTTGTTTCCAGACTCATTTGCAGATGATCCACTGGAGTCAGAGTTTGATGGAACAAGAGTCTAAGAAGGAGAAAGATTGTCAAGGAATTCATCAATGATCATAAAGAAGCCAGTTCATGTTCGTTTTCTTCACTTTTAAATGAAAACACAACCCTCTCGCTGTATTTAGACTGATTGATTGTGAGAGTGTGTTTGAGATAGAAAAACACTGATGTGTGTGAGAGTAATTGTGTAACTGTGTGCATGTGTATAGAACCATTCACTCACCTTGTATTGATTATGGAAAGGGCTTTGGGAAACCTTCTTCAGCATGTTTTGTAGTGTTGTAATACTCTGTACAGAAGAGACAGAAAATCATCAGTTTCCCACTTTTTCTCATTCACCATGAAGTACAGTAGGGCCGGGCGATATGATATCAGTACTGCAACAATATTATACATATAACTATTGATGCTTCCACATAATATTTACACAATGAGATTTTCAATAATGTGGATGTTAAGCAGATAAAGGCAAATAATAGAACAGCTAGAACAGTCGAGTACATTTAGAGAGTTACCTTATGCCATATCACAATGTTACAATATCCAAAATGTAAGACAATATCTAGTCTCATATCACAATATTGATATAATATTTATATTTGGCCCAACCATACAATGAAATCACTCTGAGGTTAACTTATTTTATTGTTCCTATTTGAACAAAATGAATATTTTTGTGCTTGATTTGTAAATTAAAGATGATGGTTTTTAATTAAGTATTTCAATGTTGTATGATTTACAAAACTACTCCACCAGTTGTACTTATTATTACGCAACATTTATCTGAGGGCTGTTTATTTACAGGTTAAAGATTTCTATTAAACAATACTGGTAAACTACATACACTTTCACAAAGTCATAAGGAATCTGCAAATTCTGTCAAAATGTATGACTTGAAGTAAAACAGGTATCTGTAGACAAGTAAGCAAGTACAGGAAAGCCACATGACTGGAGTCAACCCACATTGTGACAACAGAGGATGTGTACTTTTGCAAAAACAGCCATCAGTCACAGACATGACAATGCAAATGACATTCAGAACTACTGACATCATACTTCTTTGGGTTTGGCTACCCAGTTCCCGTCCTTTGCAAAAACACATGCCAACCATAGACATCAACAAACTGTTTACCAACTACCAACTGTTTACCAAGTACGAGGAAATCCAACACGTCCCACATGCCCTGACATGATTAGATCGTTTACAGATTTGAGAATAAAATGTTAAAAACACATGGCAGAAGAGAGTAATACGGGTACTGACTGCTTGCTGTCTTCTTTGAGAATCAATCAATCAGCCAACACAAACACACCCATGAAGAGAGCAGTGCTTAAATCACACCAGAGAACACCATAACATTGATTTACAATAATTTCCAGGAGACTTATCCTAACCAAACCATCACATACATAAACTAATCTTTACCCTAAACACATTCATGTTTCCACCTGGTCTTTAAACCTGAATTTTAAACCAAGTCTTCGACCTAAAATGAATGATTTTCGTTAATGGGACTTGATTTGTGGCCCCAGAAGGGAGGCAAACTTTATGTGCCCATAAAAGTGAGGAATGGGCCATACACACTCAAAATCACCACCAAAACTAACAAATTTGCCACTAATCCAATTCAAAATGTACTTACAGGACGTCTTTCCCGTGATGCATGTTCTGTTTCTGCACTCTCTCCATTGTGGTCCGCCTCCTCACCATTCTCCTAATAAATATTCATATTAACCAAAAAATGGAAAAATAACCAGAGACATGTTTCAGACTCTTAATTTCAAAAATTAAAAACAACAGCAACAACAAACCATCTAATTCTCTTGCATTAACACAAAAAATCACTTATATCAATGGAAAACTCATCATTGGAGATCTGACCAACAATTCCAAGACTTACCGTGGTTGTATCTCCCCTCATGACCAGTAAAACTGGTGTCAATGGTCTATTCTTTCTATCTGTTCACAACAGGGCAAGTTGTTCTCCCACGTTTGAGATTTATTCAATGGGTGATGTAGTTTCTTTCTCATCAAGACGAGTCACTGTGACTCTGTGATTGATATTGGTAATTATGTCTGAGCCTAACGCACCTGGCTACGTCAAGTCACCAACGATGAACACCTGAACATCCTGACGAAATTTCAAATTAAAAGGCTTTATATGCGCATGTTAAGTCTCATTCTGGCTCGTTGCTGTGATTAAATTAATCACAGCAATGTAATTTAAACAACTATATTTAATTTTATAAACCTTAATATTTACTCATCAAGCATTCACACTAGTGTAAGAAAAGTGTAAGACATTTAAACATTTAAAAACTTTAATTAAACACATTACAAATATCCAAACCAGATTGTAGAGGTCACTTGCTGTACTCTCTGAAAAATATGTAAAACTAGATAAACTATAAACGGTTTATCCCACTACTGTGCTGCACTTATAGACTTTCCAAATGTTATCTCACTGAATTGACAAATTCTGATAGTGAAACAAATGTGGCGGTTGTTTGTGACACTTAAAACAATTTACCCATTGAAGGACATGAATTGAAAAGTTTGTAGGTGTGAGGTTCTAATATATGTAAACCATCAGATGGAAACGAGGCACCAATCACTGTAACCACAACTGTTTCTGAGATTTAAAAAAAAAAGAGAACAAAATGATGCGAAGATGACAAGTTCTGTAATCTTGGCAAAGGTAGTGCAGATCTGTTTACATCCAGCCCATATGAAAAGCCATGGCCATTTTACTACATTGATATCATGTTATCACAAAAAATGAACTTTGACATGTTTTTCTATTATTTTGAAGGCGAAATCATCGTACATCCGACCTCTGTCTGAATGTGTTGTCAGACAGGTACCTGACTGTCTCCATCTCAATGCAGACTGACCGGTTGTTCCCGCCCAGCTCAACTGGGCGGTGTGGTCCTGCTGTGTTGACTGAATAAGCGTTGACAGAATGAGGAAACTTTGCATTGTAATTTAATGACTGACAACTCCCTCTCTCTAAACTATGACAGCATTAAACTGAAGGCACGGTTGCAAGTTACATAATTCAATTCCTTAACGATTATAAACAATGGATTATTACATCAGGTGCAGAATAAACTACAATATCAAAACAAAAGCAAACAAACAAGCATCATGAAAACATGTCTCCATTTAAGAGAACTTTTTCTTGTGCTCTCTTTGTCTAGAATTATATGTTTTTTTCTAATAGGTCTTTAATTAAACCTCATCATGAGTAATTATCTAAAATTAATATATCAGTATCACATGGCTCAGACTACAGGGAAAACAATGATCTAGTACGCTGATTTATTTCAGGTCAGAAGTTGCAGAAATTAAAATTACTATGTCAACAATTTAAGTTTTTTTTTAATTCTGTTATTAATCAACCAGGCCTTTATTTTACATACCATGAATCTGCACTCTCTTGAACAGGTAAGAGTATCTAATGGGGAGCATTTTGGAAAAATAGCAGTGATGTAAGTTATGAGGGTCTTGAATGAGTACTGAATGAATAACCAAACTGCAACACATACTCTCATGCCAACTGTAAATGAACAGCGGCTTCGAGAGACACTGGTATTTTTCATAAGAGATTTGCTGAAACATGCAAGTTATAGTTAACCAAACTAGCCACACTACTATATATCTAATTATCAAGCATCACATTTATTTAAGCTTGTCAGTGAGTAACAGTAACAGGCAAACTGTGGTTTTCACAACTGTTGATTTTAGTATACAGTGTTGTAACATAATCTGTCCAGCAGATGGCACAAGCTCTTCAAACACTGTAAATATAGCCTGCCATTACTGACCTCCACCGCATGAGGTGTTTGAGGCAGGCTCACAGGATCATCAGGGATCCCTCACACCAAAACAACGGACTGTTTGCCCTTATCCCATCAGGAAGGTGGTATTAGAGGAGCATCAGGTCTTGCAGCAGGCTGGGGAACAGTTATTTCCATAACACCTTAACCATGCTGAACTCTCACAGCACAAGCTCACTTCCTCTTCTCACCCTCCTCACACATGATCTCTGGATTCTATCCTAATTTAAAATCCCTAAAATAATAAATATCTGTGTGATGACATTTTTTGCACATAATATTATAAAGTATGTACATTTAAGACAGGTCACCATCCCTTAAGAACACCTTGATATCTGTGCTACCGATGGTTTTTCTTCTGTTCACATTCACATCGTTTGGATGCCAAGAGAATGAAAGAAAAACAATGCTGGAACAAAAATAAAATGTACGGGGAATTCCTTCTGCTGCCATGAAGTGTGTGTGTGGTGTGACTTTTACAAAAACTTAAGGCTGCAACACTTGCCTCGCTCATATACTGACCATAACAGGAGGAACCATTGAGTAAAACCTGATTAGAAGCCGGATCTTAAAATCGTCACAAGATGTGGTTGATGTTTACATTACACAATGTAGCATAACGACCACACATTTTGTCAGAGTTCAGCCACAAAGGTTTAGCTGAGAAGGGAAAGAGAAGATAATTTATTTTTTGTTAGAACAATACACACTATCTTAGCTCTTAAAGACAGTCTGTTATTCTTAGTTATACAAACTAAATTGTAAATCCCCCAACGGAGTTAATACAGTAGGAGCAAAAGTCTTTTTGAAGATGAAAAATATTTTTGACACTAGTATATTTAAAGGCAAATGTTTTTCTTATCTCTTTTAATTAGTTGTTTTTGTGAGGTTTTGTATTTGGATTTTTGGATTTTTAAATGTTACTCATTTGATAAAGAACACTTCAAAAATAATATTTTGAGTTTATAGGATTAATATCTAGACACGACCAGAATTGTGTTCCCCCTACTTGACAAGGTTCTGTGTGATTCCTTTTTTATTTAAAAGTACTGGTTGGAAATATGGATGTACAGTACATTTTGTCATTTGACACTTTTATCCAAAATGACTTATAAGCAAGACAATCAAGAATATTGAGAACATTGACTCAAAAGTGCCCCGTTACACCTTGTCTTATACAGCAAATAATAAACAGAGAAATTGGCCAAATGTTTTTCCCAGGCTGACTGTAGTATTTAGAAAATGTTGCCATTATTTGTCCAACAGATGTCACAAGCTACAGTAAATATAATGGACTGACAGTTAAGCTACTTTTAAAATGTACTCTACCACAGCCAAAACTGTTTTCTACAATGTAATCCAAATTTCAGACTAAATAAAATATTTTCTGAATTCTTGAAATTGCCATTTGAGAAGCACAGAATAATAATAGTGTAAAACTTGCAAGAGGTACTTATAGTAACTAAGAGCATTTTCTCCTCATGGACTCTCCAAATACTTTAATACATAATCCTTTATACATTTCAGTTCTGCTGAAATAAAGGAAATCCTGTCAATTATAATAACATAAGAATGTTTGAGTGATCTTGTGTCAAAGATTGACCAAAATGTATTTAAAATTAATTCAGTCATTTATTTTATGTAAATATAAAATGCATTCTGATCTGTTGTCATAACATTCTTATGCATAATGGTAAAACAGTTCATATTAAAATCAGCTTGACAGATAACCATCAAAGCATGTCTGCTCTACCAATGCAAGAAGTCACGTCTTTGTCACGAGAGTGAAAGCAAAACCATTTATGGGGAATTTTTTGACAAAAAATGGCAAAAGCAGACAGCAGTAACAACAGGGCAGTTAAACAGGCTGGCACAGCAAACTCTTACAGACAGATTGCTATGCTTTAATGTCATGCCTTTATGTCTGCTTATCAATACATAAAATTCATTATATACTTAACTAAAATGTCCTCCTTTGGGGGATACAAGAGGAAAATATTTTTGTAGACAAAACACCCTCCTTCTTTCTCATGGTATTTAATCAAGTGGTTTCACAGGAGTCAAATTTTATTTTAAAATTAAATGTCAAAATCGTATAAGTGCTTACATCATTTGAGTCCTATTAAAAGCTTTTCTGTCAGAGTACAATTTAGTCAAAATCAGGAGTTTATTATGCTAATTTTGTTAGATATCAGTAGTTTATTATGCTAATTAAAGATGTATCATAAAA
This sequence comes from Scomber japonicus, assembly GCF_027409825.1. Taxonomy (NCBI): domain Eukaryota; kingdom Metazoa; phylum Chordata; class Actinopteri; order Scombriformes; family Scombridae; genus Scomber; species Scomber japonicus. Next base: position 19,058,208 of record NC_070599.1, on the reverse strand, counting down.
AAACCTAGTTTTGAACATGTACAGTAGCTTTAAAATAACTAAAATTCCAATAATTATTTTAAGGAGAAATGTTAGTCAGACATAACATCTAAACAAATAACATTGATTTTCCATTAAATGCCATTTTCTAACAAGCAAAAAGTGGCTCATCACAGAATATGTGCGAATGCTAATGAAACAGCTGGGTGGAAAGAATATCTTCACTTGCCTCAACCACCTGACTTTAATATAATACAGTAATACTATTTCTGCTTTTCTGAGTCCATTTCTTCAACAAACAATGATGTTTGACTGTAGAAGGAACCTGTTCAGGCAGTGTCAGATTTTTATGAAAAATACTGGTTCTAAAATGAAGTAATTATTTTTTATAAATGCACTTAAATACACTGTAGGTCGATACACTATTTAATATTTATCATGCTTTTGTGGTTACATCATGGGACATTTTCAGGAGCATTCAGTCTTACTTTTGGTAAAAAAAAAATAAAAATGTAAATGTCATTTCAAATTACATAAAACCAACATAAACACAAAATATACATAAAACAAACCTGATGCATGCTTTTAAAACATTTTAAGACATTTTGGAATTTCTTATCTTGCCAACCCTTATTTGTCACTGACCCAAATATGAAATGCATGCTGAGCTGTTGTCATGACGTTATTACAGAAAATGCCAAAACAGTTGAACAAACATGAAAACCAGCCTGACATATCAATCATCAACCATCAAAGCATACCTGCTCTACCTACGCAGGTATTCATGTCATTGTCACGAGAGCGAAAGCAAAATCTTTTTCCACACACCCTATCACATGCATCATCAGTAACTACCAGGCAGTTGAACAGGAAGATTTCAGGCAGACCCAGCAAGCTAATAAAGATAATTCATTAACATATTTTCTTTTCTTTTCTTTTTTGGAAATTGAATCTTAAATTTAGTACATTTAATGTGATTTAATGTGATTTGAAGGTAATTAACTAAATTTGATACAGCACTCCTTGTGCAAAACTAGATGTTGGTGTTATACATAAAATGATACGGTATGTGTACAGGCTTTGTCATACCTTAGGGTTTTATGTATTGACTCCCCTAATGGACAGTGTATTACATAAAGGCCAGTAATAAACTGTTGCAAAAGTTGGTTGAAATGAGTGAGGAAATTGAAGGAACAAACTGTAATTTGGGGGGGAACAATTGCTGTGTACCTGCTCTTGAGCTTAATATTTAGATTTTTATTTGAACTGTTATCGCATGTATTGGAAGTTACTTCATTTACAATAAATTGAATGCAAACTTGAAAGGATGGCAGGTAATTCCCTTGGGGCGGTGCCTTGGCAAGGTTGGTGGAAAAACAAAGGACAGAGGGTTTAAAAGAAGGAATCCAGTACGGGCACTGCTACAGATCATCTCATGTGTCCTGAAGGCGCACACCACTTCTGAACTTTTTCATCTTTTTTACAGGTTAGTAAGAGGCTACCACTTCAATACATTATTTGAATAATAAATATAAAACTTTCAAGCTACAAAATGCCATGATTAGTTATAATGCGTATAATGTGTTATGATGCATTTGATGAATATTTGATTAGGGGAGTAACAATACCGTACAATGTATGGAATAAAAATACACTGTAATTACAATATTACTGAACTGCAGCTATAGAAATTACTTATCTATACAAGACTCTTTATTTTTTTTCCATTTCTGTTTGGACCAGACACTTCTGCATAATGGAGGAAACTGACACAGACTCCAGAGTCAAAGAAATGCTTAACAGATTCAAAACTTTACTCACTGAACCCAGTTTGTTGACCCCCAATAATAATGAAGTGCTTCTCCTCAACAAGCTGCAAGGACTGGTTACAAATATCAAATGGAGTCCAACGGATGTCACTGACTTGTTTGATGCTCTTCTTAAGCGATTTGACTCAACAACAACAAATGACAGATCATATCTCCACACATGGATGATCAAAATGTTGCACTGTATAGAGATAAACTACATTACTCCAAGCTGGAAATATCACAAAACTAAAAAGACAGTTGTCGAGCTGGTCCAAGACAAGAATATAACAGATGATAAAATAAAAGAATATTTAGCCGATGACACAGAGAAGACATTGGATGAAATTCTTGAGGAAATCCGCCAACAAAAGATAAATCAAATTGATGAGAAACTTTTAGATGATGTGAGAGACATTGTATCATCAGTTCATAAAGATCTTACTTTAAAAAATGATGGATCAAAGCCAAAGCGGAGTGGTTTGAAAAAGGAGTTGCTGACGCTCTGTCGGGCAGCAGAAAAAACTCACTTCAGACCACGTCTGACACAGATAGTGAGCTTGTGTCTTATGGCTCTTTCCAAAACAGGGCGGTTAATTCAGGTTGGCACTGGAGAGGGGAAGTCATGCATTGTGGCAATGTTTGCAGCTTTTCAGTCTATGAATAAAGAAGTAAATAAAGAAGAAACAGAAATTAAAAAGAAAACAGACGTGAGTGTACACATCATGTCCAGCTCATCAGTTCTTGCAGAGAGAGATTTGGAAGAATGGCGAACATTTTATGATGCTTTGAACATCAGTGTCAACTGCAACACCAACAAACAAGTTACAGACTTGAAAGAGTGCTATGAGTGTCAGGTTGTTTATGGTACTGTGGAACAATTTGCTGGAGACTGGCTTCGGCACCATTTTGAAAGGATGGACATATTTAGTCAAAGAAAATTCCAGTGTGCAATTGTGGATGAAGTGGACTCTTTGATGCTGGATAAAGGTCGTCATGTGGTGTACATAAGTAATGATATGCCTGCTTTGCAACATCTCAATCCCCTCTTGGCATTCATATGGGACACTGTCAATCAGTACAATAAAATTGGCATAGGGACAACAGTGGGGCGAAAATACCCATTCCTTCAAGTTTTGCTTGAAAAAACAAACAAGGACAAAGATGTTGATGAATTCATCATCTTTCAAATAGCTGAAAACATGGGTTTGCTTGCAAAAGGGTCAGTCGAGGACTTTAGAAAGAACCGGTGGCTTTGCTTTTCATTAAGTGCAAGTATTACTGCAAACCAGTTGGCAGAGTTCTTTTTGACAGTAGAGCAAGTATTTCCATCTTGCGCGTTTACGCTGCACTGCATAAATGACCATGGGACTATAGAGGAACTGAACAAAAGACCACAAACAGAAACAGCTGAAATACAAAGACTGCCCTTGCTTTTAATCAATGGAGGCTTTTGTCAGTACATGTATTCTGACCAAGACAGTCTGCCGAGAGCTGCAGAAGCAGAAATAAAAGGTGCTCTGCATTTTACGCCATGTGAAGTGAGCCATGATAAAAGTAGCTGCTACATCCCAGGCTTCCTGTCAAATCTGGTTGAATCTAAACTCAAAGTCTGGATTGAAAATGCATTCAAGGCACAAACAATGACAATGGACCATGAATATATCATTGAGAAACATGGAATAGTGCCCGTGGACTACAGCTGCACAGGTGTTGTTGAAAACTTCATGAAATGGACAGATGGACTCCAGCAGTTTCTTGAAATGAAACACAAGTCCAAGCTGAGTGACATGACAGCTATCACAAACTATATGTCTAATGTAGGTTTGCTTCAAAAGTACGGAGACCAAATCTATGGGATGTCTGGGACTCTTGGCCAACAAGTAGAGACTGAGACCTTGCAGAAAATCTATGAAGGTATCAAGACCTGTAAGATACCTTCATTCAAACGCAGGAAGCTGTTTGAGGTTGAAGGAGTGATTGTAGATGATGAAAAAGAATGGATTGAGAAAATCTGCGATGTTGTCACTGCACAAATCAACCAAACTCTATACAGGGATGGAAGAGCTGCGTTGATCATCTGTGAAACCATCAATCGGGCAAAGATTCTTGATGATGCTCTAAAAGATAAAGTGCAGAAGAAAAAGCTTTACATAAACAACAACATGGATAATACTGCAATCTTCGGTAAGAAACTTCAACGAGGAGAAGTCATTATAGCGACAAACCTTGCAGGTCGTGGAACAGACCTTCAAGTTTCCAAAGATGTAAAGAGAGCTGGAGGTTTGTTTGTTCTCCAGACCTTCTTGCCAAAGAATATTCGTGTGGAGGCGCAAGCATTTGGTCGCACTGCTAGACAAGGATCTCCTGGGTCTGCTCAGCTCATTGTCTGCTCCAGCCATCTGTCAGGACCACTCCAGTCGCTGCTTACTGACATAAAAAGTGAATTAGAAAATATAACACGTGTCACACCTCTTCAAGATATTTTTGTGATGCAATTTAGGTCGTGCCAAAAAGGCCACAGGGATGAAGAATCTACAGATATGTCTTTGACACTGTCTCGTACTTTGATTGAAAAATCAAATCTGGGAATAAAGACAACTAAAAAGGTCAGAGATTACATAGTGGCTAAAGGGCTAGCTAGATATTTGGAGTGTGACATCCCAAACATAAAGAAGAAGGAAGAGCTCTTCAACCAATACCTGAAAATAAGAGACACACCAGCAGAATCAGATTTGTCAGCACTAAACGAATTCTGGGGTATGTGGTTACTCATAAACTTCAATGACAATGACTCTATCACAGACTTGAAGAGTCGACTGGAAACAGACCTGCACAGAGCTATGCAAAAACTCAAACAGAGAGAATCACCCTCATCCAACCTGCACCATTACACTGTCTTTGGCAATGAGCTGCGTAAAAATGGAAATCTTGCAGAAAGCATCAAGATGTACACTAAAGCCATACAGGAGGATCACTGCTGGGCAGCAATTGCATATTACAACCGTGCTTTTACATCTTTAACCCAGCAAAACAGGCGTCAGGATCGGAACTGCATCGATCAAGCTTTAGAAGATTTGCAAAATGCACTCAAGTCTGTTGAGCTCTATTGTGAACAAATTGATGTGGCTTATAGGTACTCCACAAACCAAACTGAAGACACCCACAATGATTCAACCACAAGATTTGATAAACACATCATAGCCAGATACAAAGTGCTGCTCTTTTTCAAGGGCAACATTAATGAGGCCTTAAAGAAGGTAGAAAGGGCTAAGGACTTAGGTGGGAATGTAAAAGTGGAGGAAAGTCTGGTCCACTTCATGGTTCCATGTTTGTATTTCCTCCCACTGGCAGCTGTTTCGGCCAAATCAGTGAATCTGATCCGTAACAGAGACCCTCTAAAGATGCACCAGCTCATCAGTCAGCCATCCTTTGACATTCTCAATGAACTTGAGTGTCTTAAATCTCTGGGGCTGACCCATGTCTACACCTTAGACACACTGTTCTCTCTGAGTGGGTTTTTCTCAAAGATCCTGCATTGAATTGGTAATTTGCGATGGCGGTTCTTTGGCACTTGAGAACAGTTTGCAGCATATAAACTTAGATGACAAGCAAAAGAAAAATGAATTCATAATGCTGCATGGAAATATTGTAAGCCACAAACACTAATGAATTAAGAAAAGAATTGAGTTCAACTTTTTGGTTTAAAGTGTCTGCACAAGAAAAAAGTTTCAGTTAACTCATTTTGATATGACATTAATCTATACAGGTGCATTGTTACAGCATACTGTATGCTTTTTATTAATTGTTTGTTCATTGTATTTTGGGATGATATTTTTTACATTTTTGCCACACAACATATATGGTGAGCAATTTTATTGATTTTTTGGTCTATTTTTTTATGTCATTTTTGCCAAACACTGGTCATTACAAGTATTTCACCTATTCCAATAACAATAAGAAAAGTAATGTGACACTGATACGACACCAATATGATTTATATGTTGCACTTTGGAAAATATACATAAAAATGAGGGCTTGTATTTTTGTTTTGTATTGGTTTTTTTTGCTTTGTTTTTAAAACAGATATAGGCTATGATGAGCAATTTTAATGATTTTTTGGTCTATTTTTATTTTTGATGTCATTTTTGCCAAACGCTGGTTATTACTTTTATTTTATCTATTCCAATAACAATAAGAAAAGTAATGATTTATATCTTGCACTTTGGAAAATATATATAAAAATGAGGGCTTATATGTATTTTTGTTTTGTATTGTTTTGTTTGTTTTGTTTTTAGAACACATATTTTATCAAACTTATAAAGCATGTTGATCCTGTACAATGAAAAGAAATGTATAATAGATTGACAAAGTGGTTATTGTTCAGTAAAAAAAAAAAATTATACTATTATATAGCTATATGATGAAATTATCAAATTGCAAGAAACAACAACTGTCTCATAATTGGTCATGATGTATTAAAGCTATTCAATGTGGGCCTATGTTCACAACAAGCAGTTGTTATTACATGAGTTTTAGGTGTGCACAGCAACACAGCAGTAAATACATAATCCAGCATAAAGGCTGAACAGGCACTAAATATAATCGTCTCATTGCCACCGTGTGGTACAATGTGGTACTGACGTTTGACTGCAGTGACTCTTGGCAGACATGGCAGTCATGTTTTTAGCACAGCATCACACATTTATGTTTGACATAAAGTGCACAAATACAGCATATATAAACAGCTGGTGCCAAACAGGAGCAACATTTTCTCAGTTCAGTTTTGTGACTGGTAGAATTAAAGGTAAATGTTTTTTCTGTTTCATTCAATTTTTGTTTTCATGAGGTTTTGTTCTACTAAGTTATGTATTTGGATTTTCAAATGTTGCTCTTTTTTGCCTGTTGGATGTATGACATTAAATGGTGTAATTGTGGTGGTTGGTATTTCTTGAACTGTCGAAGTAGACAAGAAAATAAATTAGCAATAAATTTGTACAGTAGCCTCCTCTATTTTTCTGCAGGCATCACCAGGTTAAAATTATGACTCATAAACTCATAAACTCATAAAAACCATCAGGGATGATAAAGGATAAGTTAAATAATTTATTGCTGGCAGAACAATCATTTCAAATTGCAAAGGACTGATTACTCATTAATCATGACCTGGATCTGAATAAGCAGCAGAAAAAAAACAAAGGATGGACATTAACCAAATAAAATAACTCATTCATTTAAGGTCTGGAACAACAGAATTGCAGATTTAACAGACGGATTTCGTTAAAATCACATAAAAAATGTTTGTTAATTAACATTACTGCCTATGTCAGACTAGACAAATATTTAAGACCTTTGTGAATGTAATATAAGACTTTCAAATACTTTGTAGGCCTTAAGACTTTTCAAGACCTGCATACCGTATAAGCTGTGGGTGAGTGAACTCTGTTTTAAGAAGTGTAATCTCAAAGCATACTAACAGCACTTGATACAAACCTTTCAGAAGTAAAAAGTTACTTTACTTGGATAGAGTACAGGAACTGTCCACTTTGTAAACTAACAAAACAAATATACAATCCAACATAACTTCTGCTCAGTGCCACATGGTTATGATCTGTACAAACAGAGCTTTTGTTCCCCCTGCTTGTGGATGTATTATTGACAAATAAGGCAAATCAATAGAAATACTGCATTGGTCAAATGTAACACTGTGTTGCTGCTTTTGATCACGTCAGTCCCTCTTGAAAATGCAAGACAGTAGACAAGGTGTTCTTCTTAAGCTTTTATTAATATTTAAGTTTGCTTCTTTTAGGATGTTCATTGTGTTACACAGAGAAATTAGCCACACAAGTAAATTTGATTGTATTTTCTTTACCTTTAATCTTTTTTATTATTACCGTTAATTATATTATTCTCCCTTTTCAGCGCTAATGCTAAAAAAGTTACACATGAACTATCACACGATTAACTAACTTGTGAGCACATCGGGACGGTAAACTAACACTTCACATAGTTAAAACAAAATAAAATAAAATTTCAAAACATAGAGGGTAAAGAGGAAACATGATTAAAGTAAAAATTAAGAAACAGAAAATAAAATGGACAAGCATTTACAATCACACTGCCCTGCTCAACTCTTCGCTAAGAAGTACCACTCTTTTTCCTTATTTGGCAATTATTTCTCCAGGCTCCACACTTATTCCCTAATTTGGTTCCCATGTCTGAGTTTTAATTTCAGTCTCAGCAGAGCCTTTACATTCTACACTTCAGCCCTCAGAACAGCAACACAATGCCAACAACATGGCGGCATCCCAGTTTGACTTCACATTTTTCGATTTGTCCCTCATAGCATAAAGCATCAAAAACATCAGAATTTGCATTTGTCGCATCAAACGCAACAATCTATGCTTCAATGGCTGGTTGTGCATTTCACTATGTAATGGGCCAGGAGAAGTGACGTAAAAAAGATTATTGTCATTATTACCACCGTCATCATCGTCCAGTCTATGTCAACCTCAAGCCTGAGGCCCTCCACTGACTTTCCTGATACTGTCATCAAAATCTTCGCTCCATCTGTACGTCATCAAACAGGTTTGGGAAAGGAGAATTAGAATGAAACAGGCAACCTCCAACTGACTGAAAAAAATGATACTGCTTAGTAAAGAAAAAAAAAATCTGATTCAACACTGTATCAACACGCTTAAAAATGCACATGCGCTCCAAGGATATTGGGATGGGTCCATAAAAGGGTCATTTAAGTGTACGGTCAGTTCAATGGCTGCACATAATATGGCAGTGGTAAGCTTTTAGTTGAATTGCTGTTGTTATCAACTACTTAAAAGGGTATTTAAATGGTGCAAATTTAGCCTTTGTATTAGTATTTAGTCCTAGAATTTTAGGGCTTTTACTGTAGTTTTGGCAGTAAGAATGCTTATTGGTTGCAAATCAGTTGGTTCAAGTGCAGATATTGGCTGATTTTTCACTCTCAAAACAAAAAAAACGTTAATGCTCAAGCTTCTTATGACTTGAGAACCTCTTTTTCTCTGAGTGTGGTGGCAGTGAAGGGGCTGGTTCATTGTCATTGAAAAGTCACAAGGGTTTTTGTTGGTCTCAAACCTAATGACTGAACTTTTCCTAAAGGACCCGGGCCTTTCCCGGTTTTTGCTGCGTTAATTGTGCTTACAGAATATGCGCTTCCATACGCCTCGCATTTACTTCCTCTGACAAACACACACATTGCAACAATCACATGCATACACAGTTCTCTTGACCCCTCTGCTTGTATAAAGCCGCTTGTTTCTGGAGAGGAGCACTTAACCTCACATCGCACATTAACTCAAGTATGCTCGCTGGGTGTGTTAGGAGGTATCCATGCACGGGCAAGGTTTAGAGATTACAACCCAGATGATAAACACAGTGATCCCTTCTGGCCAAGCCTAACACTGAAATGCAATATCCATACTGGCATGCTACTTGGTGATGCAACATTCCTTGTGAGTAGTACAAAAGTGTGGATACTGGGGCACACAGTGTGTAAAACTGCCAGCAATATTGGAAGCACTATTTGGTGTGCGACTATAGTGCTATCTGTAGGGTGCTAGCTAGCTAAAGCAAGCAAAAACCCAAAGTCTCACCTATGCTTACCTGCCAACGTCACATTCGTGAAACACTCCAAGCAAACAAAACTGAACACACACGCACGCACACCTTAATCCACACAACTCAATAGTTGAATATAAAAGAAAAAATATTATCCAGTCAATATTCACATGGGCTGATACCAGGCATGCAACTTCCAAACAGTCCAGAAAAAGAAAAAAACAACAATAACGACAAAAAAAGAAAAAAGCTTCCTGCCCAACTCCTCAAATCAATTGGGAAAACAAAAACAGTTACTTACAGACGGGGCAAATGGAAGACATAAACAACCTGGCAACATCAAGGAGGAAGTAGTCACTATAATGGCTCTCATTGGATTTAACCATGTGATGGATCAACCAATCAGTAGCTTCTGCCCCTTGCTGAGGCAGGTTACAAATATGAAAATAAAATTGATTAAAGAAATAAAAATTACACTAAAAACTAGCTTAAAAAGTAGTAGACACACATTATTATAAGTATCTCTGCTATTGTATGTTTTTTTTAATCTATGTTTTAAACCCATTGTGTAATAAAGAGAAAAGTGTTACTGTTTTCTATTACATTATCATCATCATCATCATCATAAATTGTCAACAACATAGTCATCAGCATCAACAACAATACCATTTTCAGAATTATTACTATTGGTTATCGTAAGGCGTGCAGTCTCTATAGACCACACCCCTTATCTAAATTAAAGGGCTCTATTGGCTGACAGACGCTCTCCAATAGAGACTAGATGGCATTTTTCCCCACCTCCCCCTCCTTTTTTTTATTAATCTCTTCTTGCCGTCTAAAGCTTATCCTTCTTTCATTTGCTGCAACTTAATGTCCAGCTAGAAGGGGGATGTGAGGAGATGATTTGGACTTAGATGTGGTGCAAAATATGAGAGATAGGCCTTTATTTTCTCGCTGTCTCCCTCTTTTCATCTGTCACTATTTCTATTCTGCTCTTATGGGGAATGATGGGAGTTGTTTAGTGACAAATAAGTAACCCATTCATCTTGTTCCTGCATTATTGACATGCTTCATTCCTTCCTTTCCCTTTCGCCCTCTTCTCTTTCTCACTCTCGCTCACTCTCTTTCTCTCTTTTTCTTCAGCAAGACACTTCCATAGTTTGGGAGGGACTGGGTGGCATCTGGCCGCCCTGCGAGCCCTGGGACAGGGTGCGGGAGCGAGAGCGTGACCCATCCATGGAGTAAGAGGAGGAGAGGGAGGTGGTGCGGGAACGGGACAGGCGGGTCATGCAAGACGAAGCCACTGTGGAGAGAGAGATAGAAAGAAATGGATGGAAAGATTAGATTCACACATTGGAATGAATGGAAACCGTGTGCAGCATTTAAAGGATGAGGCTGGCGTTATTCTATACCGTCAACAAGACCAAACTACTACTACTAACAATCCATTTCTCAATACTTATTAACTCAGTGAAATCAACTCAGTGAAATCAACTTACTGTAGCCCATGCCTTGGATAAAATACTTGAAAGCCTCAGTCAGTTTGGCAGGCTGCAAATACAAAGAAATAAGATTGTGTTACAATTTCAGTCAAAACTTAGACTCATTTTTACCTGAACTGCGTAATGGTGGATTTTGGCAACCCCATGTGGTCACCAAAAGTAATTGTTTTAATTTTGCGGACATCAACAACCATAATGTCTTACTACAACATTTCAGATGGTTAAGACAAGCTGTAAGGACGATTTGTGAAACTTTTGCGAGACCAAACCTTAACCCTAACCACCTAAAAGTTCTTCCACCCATCCGATCCAACTTAGCATTTACTATTTCAGACATGTTTGTTTTCTTTTTGTGTTTCTTTTTATGTTTTTTGGATGGAATGAGAGAGAGAAAATAGTACATTACATCTTAATGCATCAGTTCATGTGATTGAATTACATTGCCTGTGTCACTGTCATCGAAAGAAGCGAATAAATGAAGGTGGTGTGTTGCTGCACCTTGTGATGGTTGATTAAACAGGTATGTTTCAACGGAACAATCTAGCTTAATGCAGCTTTAAGCTCAGTGTTTTGTATATCAGAACAAGGCTGCCAGGTACCTGAGTCAGCTGGGGGAGACCACCAGCATCAGCCATCTGTGGAGGAGGGACATAAGAAGTGAATAAATCAATTGAAAGAACTCCGAAAGAAAGAACTCTGAATGAAAGAACTCAGAAAGAACTCAGCCAGAAAGAAAGAAAGAAAAAGAAAGGACGAAAGAAAGAAAGAAAGAAAGAAAGAACCCCAAATCAAAGGACTCAAATAACTCAGACAGAAAGAAAGAAAGAAAGAAAGAAAGAAAAAAAGAAAGAAAGAAAGAAAGAAAGAAAGAAAGAAAGACAGAAAGAAAGAAAGAAAGAAAGAAACTACATCACTGACTATAACCAGAAAGAAATCAGGCTTACCTTTAAGAATGAGGTTGTTGTTGGGTCCATTTTGCTGTTGCACTCCACCTAGTGGTCACATAGGGATAGAACAGTAAACCTCTACCTCCACAACATGGAACAAGATATTTCATTACACTAACATGTGCTGCCAAATACTAGCTGCAAATAATCCTTAAGGTTTGATGTGTTGACAGTGGTTGTCAAACTTACGGCAGCTTCCTCATATGGAGCCTGATCACCCACCACCAACATGACTGGACATCTGAGGTAGACAGAAGTAGAGAGAGCAGAGAAGACAGGGTTTATGTAATATAGTAATTAAAAAAAAGAATAGAATATTATGAGTGAGGATTAAAATGTAGAGGGTAATACTTGAAGGTGCTGTTGCGCTCGATGTTCAAGTCTCTGCGACTGGAGGGGAAAAAAGAAATTATGTTGGTTTAATTTGGTGTTTAATTCATATTTGTGTTAATGTGATGGAGTGTGCATGTGTGTGCATGTGTGTGCATGTGTGTGTGTGTGTGTGTGTGTGTGTATTCACCTGTTGTAAGCCTTCCAAAGGAGCTCTATGTTGACCAGATTAGAAGCTTTGGCGATGCGGTCTCTGTGAGACTGCACAAGGTCTGTGTTTGATGACAGCTCCTCCTACGAGATAATAAAGAAACACATTTTTCAAAAAACTAAACTGTAACGCTAAAACTTAGAAAATTGTGAAAAATAAAAGGTCATGAAGGACAGTCTTGTTTTGTCTTGTTGAAGGACTGTTTGTGTTTTAATGCTAGTATTCAACATATTACACTTTATTGATAAGCTTTCCATGTACCTGACTGAAGAGGTGGCACAGGATCTGCTCTGTGAGTGAGGATGTCACTGAGCTGAGCTGGAGAGAGAGAGAAAGAGAGAAAGATAAATCAATAGGATTGTTCATCATGTAATAAGTTAAATAAAATAAACAGTAACACAATCAATGGTACTCTGAAACACAGACCCCAAATACAGTCACATAATTTAATATCCACATATAAAATCTACATGATGGAGAACTCACATTAGGACTGATTAGATTAAAATACCACATTTCTGTGTATGAGACAATGCAGTGCTGATGAGTTGTAAGAGAAAGAGAAGGAATTACCTTCTGAGCAGCCCAGTCTATCCATCCTCGGGCGTTAGTGTCGATGTTGACCAGAACCAGACCTTCCACCGAATCTGGGTTTGCAAGCTGAAGAAAGAAAGGAAGCAACAGATAATGCGATGAAAAGAAAAAAATCATAACTTTTAATATATACAGATTATTTAAAAAGAGACATAGATACATGATAAAATCTAGTAGAAAATTAAATTATATGACATATATAACATAACTGTATTGACAGCTACTGTCATGATGCCTGCCCAAAAACTGAGACACTCACTGCGAACTTGGAGAGGATGTATGCACCCGCTCCCACACCGACTCCAATCACAGTCCGGAAGCTGACAGAGACAAACTTTAAGTTAGTATCACGCATACACAGATGCATACACAAACATACACTCAAAATAACACCTTTATTTGAATGAAAATGTAGTGTTTCTTTAAGGTAGAAATAACCTCATTTGTTGAGTTAACCCTGAGGGTGTGGAGCCAAGAAAAGGGCAAAATATATATACTGTATGAGATGTTTGAAGTTCTGTTCATTATTTCTCAGAATGTTTCCTGGATGTATATCTTTATCGAATCAGTCCAAACTATAAAAAACTATACTGTAATTATCGTTCAATGAAGAAAATTAGATTTAGTATAAAGTCTGGTAAATTTAATAGCAACTGGTGTAACTGACATTGTGCAAATTACTCAATAGTTGTGTGTAAAATGGCTAAGGCAACATGAAGATAAGAAAACTCTGCAGTGTACTTAGATTTATTGACCTTCTCTGTGCATGTACCAAATGAAATTCAGCTTGCATTTATGTCAAATTGAATGTGGTTAACTCACTTGAAAAACTGCAGGACGGCCGGGATCATCTCTGCAATGGTGTCCATGGGGGGATACTGGTAACTGCAACAGGAAACATGAATGATCTTAATCTAATCAACCACTGTAGTATAAAAAAACCCCCAGACATACATATTAACATCTAATTGACTGCCAAAATGTAAGTTTCTCTTGGGTGCTTGGGGTGTTTTCTAACTCTAAGATCTCACCAAACTGCTTGTAATAATTGGAAAATTCTCATGATACATGATAACTACTTTTTGCTTATTATCCATCTTAAGTACGTACAGTAGCTGACACTTTTACTCACAGGGATTTCATAAGAGATCTAAGAGAGAATAAGCTTCAATTTCCAGAATCACCATCAGGAGTTACGGGTCACAGTCATGATGCTGCGACATGAAAGAAAATCCTCCACAGCCAATGAAATAGTCATGCAAGGGAGAGAAGTGATGGAGATGTGCAGGAATGTGAAGAAATAAGAGGCGCAGAGTAAAAAGAAAAAGTTGGATTTTCTTAAAACCTCTGACATGAGCGTATTAGAGAGCGGAGAGGGGGGAGATGTGAGAGATGAAAATGTTAAGTATTTTTGGCAGAGATTAGGTTTAAGCCTAGTACAGAAGATTGTTTCCAGATCTGAGAAGTTTATTTAAAAAGAAAAAAGGTTATTGCGGGACACAGTGGGTATATGAGCATGCTAACATACAGATATATAGTGGATGTCATACCCTGTAGGGTAGGCAGCAGCCCCCTCCTCTTGTCCCGGAGCATCAATATGAATCAGGGTGAAATTCTTGACAATCTCCTGCATCTCCTCAAACTTAAACAAAGTGGAGAAGCAGCTCTTACCTGCCAAAGAGACAAGAGAATGTGAAAAGTGAACAAAAGTCATTGAACGAGTCGAAGATTGTGTGACAGAGAGAGAAAGAAAGATACTCACTGTCCAGACCAACATCGTGGAAGGTGAGGATAGCAGGCCTGCGGGTGGTTCGCGTGCCGTGGAGGGTCACATGCAGAACGCCATGAGGGGTCTCAATACTTTGCTCCTGGAAAAGGGCAAGAGACCAGCCTGATATTTACACTTTGGCATTTAAAATCTTTATGTCTGTATCAATTGAAACGAATGCTGAATGTCTTTCCCTTTTACCTTCAACATAGAAATGCACTTATGTTTAAGCGTGTAAAATGAGTATTCTTTTTAAATTTGAATAAAAAATAACGAACGCGGATGTTTCCGGCAAAATGTAAAATATACAAAAGATATACATTTTAAGATATATCATCCAGTCCTAATACATAGTGTGTAAAGTATATAGCAGATTTAGGACACTTGATAGAGATAGAGAGGCTTTGATAAGAATCAAATCTTCTGGGATGTTTGTACTGGGAGACAAGTATCATATTTTGTAAGAATATAGCCAAGTATGAGCAGCAGGGAAACTGTTACTTATTATGAGCAAGTCAAACTCACTGATGTACTTCATTCCTGATGGGTGCCATTGTTCTGTTATGATTTTATTGTACATTTTGTTTGTACTCCACACCATGCAACCATAGTTTTAAGTCAATAATTCTGAAACCTGAATTTCAAAGGAAAGTGAACACCCATCTGAATAGTCTTACCTGTCCTTGGTCCAGGAGTATCCTTGCAGCCAGTTCGGCATCCTATGAGAAATGAAGGAAGGAAGTCTTATTAGAATAAATGAATCTTTTTTTCTTCATCAGAAGGAGAGGTTAGACTTATGTGAGGTTCGGATTGTGGGTGCAGTTGGTTAAAAAGAACATATTTATATCTAAAATCACCAAATTGCATCTAAATCTATGGATGATACAGATGTAAAGGTGTATGGGACTTAAACCATACCATAGCCCTTAAGATTTGTTGACATGAAACAAGATTGACAAACAACAATGTGCTTTTGCTTCTTTTCTTTTTGTTTTCTAGTGTGGGTAACTGAAATCAAAAGGCATATTATGAAAGAGACGCTATTAGTCACATTCACCCATTCACACACACATTCATATAATGATGGCAGGAGCTATCACATAGTCTGCCAACCTACTCTAACCCTTTTCTGTTAAATGTGTGCCTTTCCTCCCAAGAAAAACAACCCTGTAAGTCATGAATTAATTTGCCAAAAATTATGTATAGTTACGTTTGAGTGACAGAAGCCATAATTATGACCCAAAGAAGTGATACTGTTCAAATGATGTCTATATAAGATGACTTCCCTATTAACAGGAGGTGAGTTGAGTGGGTGGCTGGATTGTTCGTTAGATGGCAAAAAGTGGAAGAAGCTGCAGGAGACCGTTGTTCACTTCCCATTTCCAACTGTGAGTTTGGCCATTTAAAAAAACACTGTAACAGGGAACTTACTGTTGCATAATGACAAAAGTTTCTAAACTTTAAGGAAGTGGTAACCACGTTTCAAATGAACATTTTGATGCAAAGCATGATCTTTTCCTAACCAAGTGTTTTTTGTGCCTACACCTAGCTAGACTTTAACTGCAGCATTATAACAACAGCACCATAAAACAATTATTTTTTATAAATGATTAATAACGGTTTTGGAAAGTGGCATATTACACTCCAATGGGTCATCATGGAGTGCAAGTATTCACACCCTATGTGGCATTATACTCCTGACAGAGCAGCACAGAGCCTCTGTAGAGGAACATGTGTTTATGGGATGCTGGGGATCATAAGGAGGAAGTCTGTTGTGGTGTTAATGGGATTTTTCATTTGCAATCTTGGATTGATTTAGTCCACAAATAAATTACTAGCATCACAAGCTCTTAGAAAATGAGCAGTCTTACAAATTGATGTGGAGTCACCACAGGAGAAAATAGAGTCTCGGATGCTCAGAATCACTGTTCATATCACTCTGAATACAGTTGTAATTAAAATGTCCTCAGAGTCAAGTGTAAAAAACCCCAGACTAAACCCATAAGGCTAAATCTGGCCACACAGTAAATCTCTAGTTCATTTCTAGTTGTTGTATATCTTTCATTTACTGCATCCTTTTCACATTTAGACAAAGCAATTATACTAAATATAATATGGAATTAAGTTAATGTAATATAAAGACATATCTTAAATGTCTTTTCTTGTTCTGTACAGCTAAAGTTAAAGGAATAGTTCAATTGTTTGGCAAAGTACTTGCATTCTTGCAGAGTTACATGAGTGGATCGGGACCACTCCCATTTCTGTAGCTCAGATATGGAGCTAGAGCCAGGAGGTGATTAACATGGCTTAGCACAAAAACAAACAAAGGGGAAACAGCTAGTATGGCTCTGTCTGAAGTTCTGAAATACACCTATCAGCACCTTTAAATCTCACTAATTATCTTCTTTTGTGCAATCAAAGGAAACCCTTTGAAAAGCATTGCAAAAAATCGAAATGGTCCAGCTATAAATATAAAAAAATTTCACCTGCACCTGGCCACTTCTAGATGTTAATTAAATACATTAAATCCTGTGCTTTGGCTCCTACAGTATGTAAGTCTGTAGCAGTGTTGTTTTTGTTGTAGTGCTGCAATTTCCTGTTTTGCCACCAGGTGTCAGCAGTGAGCAGCAAACCACTCTGCAGCGCTGCATCTGCACAGCAACATCAGCAACATCAGCTCAGCAAAGCAGATGAGCTGCCTCAGAGCTTTGACGTCAACCCTGGCAGATCTGAGCCAGCGCTGCGGCTGTGCATAAACACACACACACAGTCGTGCACACATGCGCTTGAAACACATGTTATCACATGTAGGCTTTGCTGAGGCTCAAAAAAGCCTCACACACATTCATGCACATATGCACAGCAAGGACACAAATGTTAACACACTGACTCTCTCACATACACACACACACACGCACGCACGCACACACACACACACACACACACACACACACACACACACATACACAAACCAACACTTGTTTTCCACACACATCCTGTGCATTACACACTGACAACCATGCAATTATGTACTTGTGTGCTCATGTCTGATTCTCCATGCCAAGATACTTGTGTGTGCATATTTTTGTACGTCTGTTTGTGTGTGTCATCATCTCTGACCTTGGTGGAATCAGTCTGACCCGTGAGTAAAGGCTTGTCCTCTGTGATGGCGATCTCCTGCATTTCTGTTGTCATGGTGTCACGTCCTGTGTGGGCAAAAGAGACACAAGTATGTAAATCATTTGACTGTTGTAGCTTCTTCAGTTTGTTCTGATCTCTCTATCATAAGCTTATGTTTACGGTCATCCTCACAAAAACACTTGACACTGTGATGAAAGCACAGATGTGCTGAATACACACACACACACACACACACACACACACACACACACACACACACACACACACACACACACACACACACACACACACACACACACACACACACACACACACACACACACACACACACACACAAAGTGATTAAATACTGTATGGAGCAGTTTTCCTCAGGGATTTTGGGCTTGGGACCTTCTGAAAGTTAATTAGTTATTAGCACTAGGAGAGATAAGAAGGAAAGGATTATAGGATGGAGAAAGGAAGAGGCTCAAAAGAAAGTGTTTATATATGTTTGTATTCAAATTTATGTAAATAACAAACAGAAATATACCACTAATTAGTCAGGGAAGAAAAATAAATATGAAGAAAGACAGACAGGTGTGATGACGTAAATATGAAGAAAAGGGAGTAAACACCGTTAGAAAAATGAAGGTGTCTAAAAAAAAAGATTGAGACACAGATGGAGACTGATGACAGATGACAACCACCTGAGGGGACTGTGACAAACAAGTAGCCGATAATGAAATGAAAGGAAAAATGTCCATCACACAATAGGCTTTGTACCAGGCAACTTGCAGGTGGAGGCTACTAAAAATAAGCAGCACGCTCGACTAACCTTCCTCAGATATTAATATGAATCTAACAGGCAGCTTGGCGTTAAAAAAAACATCACAAAGGTGGATATTCACAGAGCAAGAGGTGAGTTAATTAGCATTTTCATGTACTGATTTCTCCACAAGTCTTTAACAGTTTCCAGTGAAAATGTGCCAATCGACAAATGATTATTTCATCATTGATTCATTTGTAATCAATTCATGGATTCATTGTTTGGTCAATAAACAGTCAGAAAATGCTTCCAAAGGCAAAAGTTGCATCCTCAAATGTTTTGTTTTGTCCTGACTGACAGTCCACAACCTAACAATATTCATTTTACTACCATAGAAGATGAAAGAAAACAGAATCTATTCACTGGAAGCTGGAACAAGCAAATTATGCATATTTTTCTTAAGAAATTACTCAAAACCATAAATCAGTTGCATACTAATATGAAATCAATGTCAGATCTGATCTGAAGATAAGACATTCTGTGTGATTTCCCTCATGGCGTTTTCAAAAGACTCAAAACACTCAAGCTATCTGCTACAGTTTGGAAAAGCTT